>NW_007249825.1:321108-349799 GCF_000164805.1 Carlito syrichta | reverse complement strand
ATTGTAGAGATGAGGTCTTGCTGCCCAGGCGGGTCTCTAACCCGCGGGCTCAGGCAATCCACTCACCTCAGCCTCCCAAAGGCACGGGATTACAGGCTGAGCCACCAAGCCCGGCTGATTCCAGCTACTTGTAAAACTGAGGTGGGAGGATCACCTGAGCACAGCAAGTTGAGGCTGCAGTAACCATGAGTGTGCCACTGCACTCCAACCTGGGTGACAGAGTGAGACTCCAACTTAAAAAAAAAAAGAAAGAAGGAAATTATACTTCGTTTTTTATGTTGCTTGTTGAGGACAGGAACTGTGTTTTATATTTCATTGTATTTCCTGTAGTACCTTATATATAATGTAAGCTCTGTAAAGTTTCTTTCAAAAATCCAAATTTTGGGCACAGAAGCAGAGGTATAATATTTAGATGGGCCGGGCTCAGTGGCTCAGCCTATAATCCCAGCACTTTGGGAGGCTGAGACGAGTGGATTGCCTGAGCCCGCGGGTTTGAGACCAGCCCAGGCAACTTGGTGAGACCTTGTCTCTACGATAAAGTTAAAAAAATAGCCGGGCATGGTAGTGCACATCTGTAGTTCCAGCTGTTCGGAAGGCTGAGGTGGAAGGAGCACTGGAGCCCAGAAGGTCAATGCTGGAGTGGCCATGAGCGTGCATGCCATTGCACTCCAACCTCGGTGAAGGAGTGAGCTTCCAACTCAAATAATAATAATAATAATAATATTTAGATGACAGAAAAGCTTTAAAATTTATTCTAGTTAGGATTTTTTTTCCCTGGGAAAGGCACAAAATATATAATCTTATATCTGTACTTCAAAAGGGTGGTTATACTACCTAAAAAGTACATGTAAAACATTAGGCTTAAGATAGAGGTTAATATTTTTTATATGAAAATCTCTCAGTAGCAGTAGGGGCAGCGTGGTCACAGGTTGAATCATTGTTCTGGCAGAATCCATATGTGCTTACAAAGCTTGCATAGCCGGGTGCGGTGGCCCACACCTGTAATCCCATCACTTTGGGAGGCTGAGACAAAAGGATTGCCTGAGCCCACAGGTTCAAGACCAGCCTGGGCAACATGGTGAGACCTGGTCTCTACAATAAATCAAAAAAATCAGCTGGGTGTAGTGGCACATGCCTGTAGTTCCAGCTACATAGAAAGCTAAAGCAGAAGGATCACCTGAGCCCAACAGGTCAAGGCTGCAGTGGCCGTGAGCATGCCACTGCACTCCAGCCTGGGCGACAGAGTGAGACTTCAACTAAAAACCAAAAAACAAGTTTGCCTAGGCTTCAGGTTTTAGGCTAAGGCCAAACAAAAAAATAAGAAGGAGGATTTGTGCCTTCCAAAAGCTCTGAAATAGATAACAATAAGCAAAGACCGTAACAGCCATCGTAATATTGTCATAAAGCCAAAAAGAACACATGCTAAAGACGATAAACGTGCCTAGTATGGGAATGGTTGCTTTGGCTTCAGAAACTGTAAGTGAATGTCTAGTATAGAGTATAGTCTACAGTCTGTGCAAATAGAATTGTCTGTGTGAAAAACTGGCTGTGAAACTTTATAAGGTTTTAGAAAAAGATATCCTTAATTCTTCATCATGACCCAATTATAACTGTTCAAAATGTGTGACTTAGTTTCTTGTAGCCTTCCAACTAGTTTTATAGCGCCAAAGGTAGAATTGTAGATATCACCAATGTAAATTAATTTGGCATCTCAGCCTTCATTGATCAGAACAATAAGAAAATCTATTTAAAACTGTTGGCGCCGGGCTCCGTGCCTCAGCCTGTAATCCCGCGCCCTGGGAGGCTGAGGTGAGTGGATTGCCTGAGCCCGCGGGTTCCAGACCCGCCTGGGCAGCGAGACCTTATCTCTGCAATAAATCAAAAAAAATTAGCCGGGCGTGGTAGCACATGCCTGTAATTCCAGCTACTTGGAAGGCTGAGGCGGAAGGATCGCCGGAGCCCAGCAGGTCGAGGCTGCGGTGGCCGGGAGCGGCCACTGCACTCCAGTCTAGGCAACAGAGTGAGACTCCAACTCAAAAAAAAAAAAAAAAAACTGTTGGCAAATATCAAATCAATAAGCTGATTACTATCCTTTGATATCTGACATGAATTAATAGGCTCCCACTTCTCAGAAGATACAAATGAAATTTCTATTTAGCAGGCAACTGGAAAAAAAATGGAATAAAGCTATTGGAATTGGCATTACTGAAAAGCACTATCAACTCATCCAGTAATCACTAGCAAGATTCTGTTGGTCAGTAAACATTTCATGAAAGCAGCTAGTGTGCTGTGAGCACCTTTCCTACCTTTGCAGGGAGACAGAGGAAGTGTGAGACAGGCCCCAGTCCTAAAGAAAAGGTCATTCCAATGTTAAGTGCAGAGTACTGAGTCTTTGAAATGTGCCATGTTCACATACGTTGTTAACTGTAGCTAGTTGACAGTTTTTCTACCCACTTAAAAAAAAACAACAACAATAACCCGGGCTCGGTGGCTCAGCCTGTAATCCCATGCCTTTGGGAGGCTGAGGTGAGTGGATTGCCTGAGCCCATGGGTTCGAGACCCGCCTGGGCGGGCGAGACCCCATCTCTACAATAAATCAAAAAATTAGCCGGGCGTGGTAGCGCCCACCTGTAGTTCCAGCTACTTCGAAGGCTAAGCAGAAGGATCGCCGGAGCCTAGCAGGTCGAGGCTGCGGTGGCCGGGAGCAGCCACTGCACTCCAGTCTGAGCGACAGAGTGAGACTCCAACTCAAAAAAAACAAAAAAAAAAACTTTACCTTTTTTATGACCGCCATCATTTTTTTTTTCTCTTTTTTTTTTTAATCGATATTTTTTATTTTGATATTGTGGGGTACAGTTAAGGGTTAGGTACACAAATATGCTTCATTCAGGCCCCCTTGTTGATAACAGGTATCTCCCCGTCTCCAGACAGATGTTTACTACCATTAGTCCCATCCTCCCCCCCATAGTTTCCCAACACTGTCAGTCATTTTGCCATAGTAGTGCATTGGATGATCAAGATCCACTATATGAGTGAGAATATGTGATACTCAGATCTTTGTTTCTGTGAGAGGTCAGACCGCCATCATTTAACTAGTGTGTAATTTGAGAGTGTTACACAGCAGAAAGAGGCAGCTGGGTTTCACATCTGAGCTGTGTGACTTTGAACAAAACATCTCTTTTATGAGATTACACACTAAAAAATGTTTGGTTTTTCTTTTTATTTAAAAGATAACAGAATCAATTGCTTTAATGTAATTGGAAGTTATGTTATGTTCAGTAGTGTTCCTTGAGGGCAGGAACTATTGCTTATATCTTTGTTGCCTGTACTTCCTTGCATGTGCTATGAATTCAGTGGAAAAAACAGTATTCACTTCTTAGGGTGGTTGTAATAATTATTGAAGATATTTGTGACCTAACTAACCAGGCACCCGGCACAGTGGCTCAGCAAAAGTTAGTTTACTTTTTCTGCATAAAAGTGCCAGAACATAAACTAAATTGTAAAGTTTAATATTACACTAACGGGCCGGGCTCGGTGGCTCAGCTTGTAATCCCAGTACTTTGGGAGGCCAAGGCGAGTGGATTGCCTGACCCTGCAGGTTCAAGCCCACAGGTTCTCGAACCGTGGGCTCAGACAGTCCACTTGCCTCGGCCTCCCAAAGCCCTTTACTTCTTAAAACAGGATTTTTGCTCAAAGAATTTGTTTTAAAGAAGGAAGCTATGTGAAAATTTTTCTAATGAAGAATTAGATTGTTCCATAGGAGAGATTTTTAAATTTCAGTATGCAAAAGAAAAACTCAGACACTTATCTTAAATTCTGATTTCTGATCCCACCTTTAGAGGTTCTGATTCTGCAGATTTGGGCGGGGCCCAGGAATCTGCATTTTAGAAAGCTCCCAGATGTCTCTTAGATGTCTGTCTTCCAGATGTCTAGCAAATCACATTATGAGACATATTCTTCCAGAGAGCATATTAGTTTAAATTACTTAGACAGTTTAGTTATGCTATATTTAGAGCTGACAAAACTCAAGTTTTACAATAGTTGTATTGAGATAGAGTTGGCATGTACTATATCGCACATACTAAGAATATATGCATTGATAAGTTTGATGTATTTGTACATCCATGAAACCATCGCCATAAAAAGACAATAAGCATGTCATCTGCAAAAGTTTCCTTGTGCCATTTTCTGATCCCACCTTCTCATCCTTAACCACTGGTCTATCTTGTCACTCACTGTAGATTGGTTTCCATTTTCTAGGATTTTGTATAAATAGGGTCCTATAACATATACTATTTTTTAAAAATCTAGCTTCTTTTACTAAAATAATTATTTAGGAGTTTATCCATGTTGTATACGAGGGGGGACCTTAAAAAACCCACCAGAATTATTTTTTGGAGGGCAGGCCCCCTGTAGTATAGGCTTCCCTACTAGGTAAGTGTTCTAGGAACCCATTGGCATCCGTGTATCAGCTAGCATTGTTGTGAGAGACTGCGTTCAGCAGTGAATTTTTTTTTTTTTTAGATTCTTTCAGTGCATTTGCCCATTTCATAATGGGTGATTTATGAGCCTATACCTGCCCAAACCACACTGAGTATTCAGCAGTTTTTGACCAAAAACCACATGACCCTGTGCCCTACCTTCTCTGTTTACCCGATCTCACCCCAAGGGACATTTTTTGTTTCCCTGGATGAAAAATGTCCTCAGAGGGAAACATTTTGCCGATGTGGAAGTGGTGAAACAAAAACCAGCAGAAGCACTTAATGGCATCAAAATTGACGAATTCAGAAACTGTTTTGAGCGGTGAAAAATCTTCTCATTAGGTGTATTGCATTAAATGGGGAGTACTTTGAAGATGACTGAAGTCTAAACTTGTAAGAATAAATACACACATTTTTATAAATTCCCTAACATAGCAATAGTTTGTTTCTTTTTATTACTGAGTACAATTCCAGAGTATGGATATACCACAATTTGTTTCTCGATTTACCTGCAGGTGGACAGTTGGGTTGTTTTCATTTGGGTATCTTGCACATAAAGCTGCTGTGAACATTTGTGTGCATGTGTTTGTATGGATATACTCAGAATTGACGTTGTAAGATTTCATGCAACTTGTAATGCTTGTTTTCCTTTTGTTTTTATTGCAGAAAGTGATTGGGTGGTACAGATTCCGGCGCAATACACAGCAGCAAATGTCATACAGAGAGCAGGTTCTCCATAAGCAGCTCACCCGCATCCTTGGTGTGCCCGATCTCGTCTTCCTCCTCTTCAGCTTCATCTCTACTGCCAACAATTCCACTCATGCTTTAGAATACGTTCTCTTTAGACCAAATCGAAGGTAAGGAAAGCTTTCCCACTAGTCTCACATAGAAGAAAGATGTTAGTACAAGTAATTGAGATTCATGACTTTGACAATGTACATTATAGTGTGTTTTGTGGCATCTTTTTTTTGAGTCGGAGTTTCACTCTGTCGCCCAAGCTGGAGGGCAGTGGCACGCTCATAGCCACCACAACCTCGCCTTGCTGGGCTCAAGCAATCATTCCACCTCAGCCTTCCAAGTAGCTGGAACTACAGGCATGTGCCACTGTGCCCGGCTAATTTTTCTTGATTTGTTGTAGAGATGAGGTCTGGCCAAGTTGCCCAGGCTGGTCTCCAACCCGTGGGCACAGGCAGTCCTCTCACCTCAACCTTCCAAAGTACTGGGATTATAGGCTTGAGCCACCGCGCCCGGCCTTATGGCATCTTTTAAAAAAACTTTTGTAGCCAGGCTCGGTGGCTCAGCCTGTAATCCCGCGCCTTTGGGAGGCTGAGATGAGTGGATTGCCTGAGCCCGCGGGTTCGAGACCTGCCTGGGCGATGAGACCTCATCTCTACAATAAATCAAAAAATCAGCCGGGCGTGGTAGCGCGTGCCTGTAATTCCGGCTACTCAGAAGGCTGAGGCGGAAGGATCACCGGAGCCCAGCAGGCGAGGCTGCAGTGGCCGGGAGTGGGCACTGCACTCCAGTCTGGGCAACCGAGTGAGACTACAACTCAAAAAAAATAAATAAATAAACTTTTGTAATTCTCTTTAGTTAGTCCCTTTTTTAGTTAGAGTAAGTATTCGCCTTGTCAGTTATTTTTATTTTTATGTTTTTTTGAGTCAGGGTCTCACTCTGTTGCCCTGGCTGGAATGCAGTGGCACAGTCACGGCTCACTGGAACCTGGGATCAAGCTCCCACCTCAACCTCTCAAGTATCTAGCACTACAAGCACATGCCACCGTACCTGCTATTTATTTATTTATGTTTGTTTTCTTTTTTTGAATTGGAGTCATACTCTGATGCCCAGGCTGGAGTGCAGTGGCATGCTCACAGCCACCCCAGTATCAACCTGCTGGGCTCTAGCAATCCTCTCCCGCCTCAGCCTTCCAAGTAGACGGAACTACAGGTGTGCGCTACCACATCCAGCTAATTTTTTTTTTTTTTAAATTGTGGAGACGAGGTCTCACCAAGGTGCTCAAACTGGTCTCGAACCCACAGGCTCAGGCAGTCCACTTGCCTCGGCCTCCCAAAATGCTGGGATTACAGGCTGAGCCACCGAGCCTGGCCTTTATTTTTTTTTTGTAGAGATGATGTCTTGCTGTGTTGACTGGTCTCAAACTCTTGGCCTCAAGCAATCCTCCCACCTCAGCCTCCCAAAGTCCTGGGATTATAGGTGTGAGCCACCATACCTGACCTTGTCAGTTATTTGTATAAATGAAAAATGTTTTTGAATCGAGAAGCATTAACAATACATGTTTATTCATAAATTCTGTTAGGAATAAATGACTAGAATTAATCATTTACTTCTCTATAATCCATTATGTTGAAATGGAGTTTTATTGCTGTAAGAATCTGATTGTAATTTTAATCTGTAGATTTCAAAGACAGTATTGTAAAATTGATCCCCACCTACTGGTTAAGGAGGGTTTTGCATTGCGAACTTGTTAAAGCAAAAAGGAAAAAACAGGATTATGTGATCCTGTTTTCTGTCTCTAAACAGCAGAAAGGATTCCCTCTGGAAATTTGTTTGTTGTAGAATAAAAGAAATTGACATCCATGAAAATAATTATTAATTGTTAAATAGCTATTTGCAAGATTTTATTAATTAACCCCTAGGTGTTTTCTTGAGCATTTACAAGCTCAGCACTGTTGGTCGCTGTAGGAATGCAGGTATAAGACATGACCACTGCTCTTAAGGAGTTTACAATCAGGGCTCTACTTTTAGGGAAGGGAAGATAATTGCTAACTTATGCACCCTTGGGTTGTCTGTAGAACCCAAGGTGCTCCAGGGACTTCCTGTCAGTTTACCAATGCTAACAACCAAGACTCCTGTTACCAAGCTCCATTCTTAAAGAAAAGTAGTACTTTTAACATTATCTCCCTCTCAATCTCCCCTTTAGGTATAATCAAAGGATATCACTTGCTATTCCCAATCTAGGCAATACTAGCCAGCAAGAGTACAAAGTGTCTTCAGTGCCAAATACTTCTCAGAGTTATGCCAAAGTTATTAAAGAACATGGGTAAGTTGAAAGGCAAAATGACTTTTTTCCCTTCTTTTGTCAGAAATATTTCTTTTGTTAATAATATTTAAAAGGTGTGTGGAGAAGTGTGAAATCAAGTTTGATATGATTGAAATTGACACAGTAATGTAATTATCAGTTTTATTCTTATTTATTTTATTTGCCACGGGCTTTTTTGTAATCGACATAAAAGTGTGGCTAGGGTGTGTATTTCTGAGATTCTAAAAGCTAAACATAGTCACTGAAAAATAGATGGCGGTGCATTACATCCTGAATTGTCTTGGTGACTTGAGTTCTTTTTTATTTATCGTCTGTAATTCTGGTAGTGTGGGCCTTGCCGCTTAAACATCAGGGTCACAGCATTTAAATAATGGATTAAAGTAGAAGGGACGGGGAAAAAGCCTTTCGGGTTCACAGCAGTTATAACAGCTTTGTGGCGTCTTTTTTCCTGTCTGCCTTCTAGTACCGACTTTTTTGACAAGGATGGCGTGATGAAAGACATCAGGGCGATTTACCAGGTTTACAACGCGCTGCAGGAGAAAGTGCAGGTAGCCGATTCACTTGTTAGTTTTCGCGTCCTGTGTGCTGCCCAAGTGCTTTTGACTCTCCCTTACTCGTTGGTCATCTTCCGCCCGACAGATGAATGATAGTCCAGATGTTAGAATGGTATCAGACCTAATGCCAGCCTGCAGAAGTTCGGCTCCCTCGCTCTGTGCCGGAAGTCGATTCTCTGAGGTGCACTATGAGTTCTACTCCTTTAAATACTTGTGGTCCCGTTTACAACAGTGCATTTTCTAGAAAAATGTATTTCGAGTTTAAAGAAGAGTTGCTGAGAACACAGCTGCCTCCGTCAGTTATATTCTAGGCAAAGACGACATCAAAAGGCACTGGTCGCTCATGGCAGCTCTGCTTCCTTCATTCTAGTTCCCTCTCTTTGCCCCCATGGCCTCCACTGAGTGGGAGGATCTCAGCGGGGCCTGTTCATTCCGAATCATTCATGCAACAAATATTTATGGAAGCATCTCCTCTGAGCCAGATACTGAGCTAAGTGCTAACAGTACTACTTTCCCACATTCTTTTCATTATCCCAATGTGTTCTCAGGGGTACTTTGCTCTAAAACCCTAAGAACGAACGAGCCTTTGCACTTGCTTGTGAGGACAAGGAAGGTGCTAAAGTTGAGGTTGCTCTCCCTGGCCTGTAAGAAGCCTGGCTTTAAGGAAGAAGGCTTTGACAAGTAGAAAGAGGGACAGTGGTAGCTACTGAAAAAGGGGAAAGCAGCCTGGGACAAAAGAGAAAGCATACAAGGGCACTTTCCAGCATTAGTGTTGCAAGTTTGGGCCACTGTACCCATAGCAGTGTAGGGAACTTTATACAGGCTCACTTGTGACCACCTACTTTCTGAAAGTTTCTGGCATTTCTGCTATGGAAGGAACGTGCAGTGAAAAACAGCTTTTTGTCCTGAATTCATGACCATGCCCTTTTCAGACCATCAGCATTGGCCAAAGGACTTCAAAGTGGCTGTTATATTTTATTGTTGCTTGAATAAGGCCTGCTCTGAAAACACCAGATCGCGTAGAGTGCTCTGATTATACATGGCTATATTATATAGGTGCAATCTAAAATTATCTTTCGTTAGACCTTGACTTTGAAACATTTTTTTTTTTTAGCTTTCCCTCATTATAAATATTTTCTGTTAAATTAATCTGTCTTATCTGGCTTTTGATTGTTGGTAATAAATAAAAGTTGAAAGCATCTCATTCCTGTCTTATCTTTTGTTCTTCCTTTTCAAGCTAGACTGGTACCAAAAATTCCCTTTTTGTTTCAATAAAAACGATTAATCAAGGAAAAAGATTAAATCTTTCCCTTCTTATGCTTAGTTTTAAAGAATTTGTAAGCTAAATAACATAATCATCTTAAAATTAAGAAAGCAAATCAGTGAGTAATAACAATACTAATCTTTTGGGCTTCTGTGATTTTGTTCCACCTTATGTGGCTGCTTTAATAACTTAGTAAACCATCTGGACTTTTCCTAGGGTTGTAATCAGTGCTGAATGTATGGAAAGCCTTATGCTTGAATTTGAAGCTAACCTTTCTTTTTGTCATTCTTTTCCTTCAGGCAGTGTGTGCAGATGTTGAAAAGAGTGAGCGAGTTGTTGAATCTTGTCAGGCAGAAGTGAACAAATTAAGAAGACAAATCACTCAGAGGAAAAATGAAAAGGAACAAGAAAGAAGTAAGTTTCTTATTAATTTTACCATTCAGTATCAGAGAAATGTTGTTTTAAATATCACATTATACAATAAATGACATGACTCCTTCCAGACTCCTCAAGCCCCAGGTTAACCTGGTTAGGGGAGGCCATTCTCTCGTTAAGCTTTTCCAGAGGGGAAGTGCTGTTTTTCTTAGTGTCCCTCTCAAATCTTTGAAACTGGAAGAAAAAGGGAGATCAAAGGTAGAAAAAGCTGAGGTGGGAGTTAGAATAAATTCCACAAAGCAACTGATACAGATTTTGTGTATATTGCCCAATCTGATATATTTACAGTAAATGTGATGGTTATTACCAAGTCAACCCTGGCATGCCCAGCATGTAGGTACTATGTCCTGTGTCCGTATAGCCACATAGGGGAGCTGCCTAAATTTTTTTAAAACTTGATGTTTGATTCATAGTCAGGGATATGTTAAAAGTTTTCAATGTCTGGTTTAGCTAGTTTGGTGGAATGGATACCATGAAGCTAAGCTACCAGCTGGTTGAGTGAGAATTTATCCCAGGAATATGATAATTCCTTATGGAAATGGACATGTTTGCTGTAACACTACCAGATTTGGCGTCTGTGTGTAAAATTTATAAAACATATGGTAAATAATGTGAAATGTAAAGTAGGTAAGGTTGTGGCTAAATTTTTCTAGTTTACTAAGAATGTATGTAATCCAGTCAAAATGTAATTTATGTTTCTAGGCATATGATACCTGATTCATTATTACTGTTATATTTTTCTGGAAATAATCAGAAATATACACAAGAATTTAGAGTCGCTCAATCAGCACCAGTAGAGCAACTGAATAAATTATGGTATGTTATGAATCAGTTCAACTGGCCGAGAGCAGTGACTCATGCCTGTGATCCCTTTGGGAGGCTAAAGTAGCAGGATTACCTGAGGCCAAGGCTAGGCAACATAGTGAGACCTTATCTCTACAAAAAAAATCAAAATATTAGCCAGGCATGGTTAATTAGCCAGGCATCTAGTCCCAGCTACTCAGGAGGCTAAAGTGGAAGGATCACCTGAGCTTGGGAGGTCGAGACTGAGGTGAACCATGATGGTGCCATAGCACTCCAGCAGTGCAACAGAGTAAGACCCTGACTCAAAAAATATATATAAATAAATATATGTAAATATACACACACACAACTATAATTTATCAATTTACAGTAAAAAATTTAAAAAATTATGAGTAGCTGGGTATGGTGGCCCATACTTATAATCCCAGCCAACACTTTGGAAGGTCAAAGCAGGAGGATTGCTGGAGCCCAGGAGTTTGAGACCAGCCTGGGCAACAAAGTGAGACCTCGTCTCTACAAAAAAAATTTTAAAAATTAGCCAGGCATGATGGCGCAGGCCTATTGTCCCAGCTACTTGGGAGGCTGAGGCAGGAGGATTGCTTGAGCCCAGGATGTTGAGGCTGTGGTGAGCCATGATCATGCCACCGTACTCTAGCCTGGGTGACAGAGTGAGAACTCGACTAAAAAATATATATATATAGGCCGAGCGCAGTGGCTCAAGCCTGTAATCCCAGCACTTTGGGAGGCCAAGGGGTTCGAGACCAGCCTGGGCAACCTGGTGAGACCTTGTCTCTACAGTAAATCAGAAAATTAGCTGGGCATGGTGGCATGCACCTGTAGTTCCAGCTACTTGGAAGGCTGAGGCAGAAGGATTGCCTGAGCCCCAGCAGGTTGAGGCTGCGGTGGCTGTGAGCATGCCATTGCACTCCAGCCAGGGCAACAGAGTGAGACTCTGACTCAAAAAAAAAAAAAAAAAATATATATATATATATATATATATATATACACACACACATATTTATATGTGTGATACACACACACATGACGCATATATATATGGTACATAATACATGATGGAATTGTATATGGCCCCATATATATATACATAATACATGTACCATATATATATATATATATATATATATATATATATACATGGTATATATATATATATGTGTGTGTGTGTGTGTGTGTGTGATACACATATATATATATGGCACATAATACATGATAGAATTGTATATGGCCATTGGAGTGAGTTTGCGCTAATGCCTACCGCATCATCTTAAGTTAAAAAAGCTAAGATATAACAGTATAAACAAGATAATCTAAGCCGTGTTTAAAATACATGTACACACACACTTATAATAAAATTGGATAATAAAATTGGAGTTCAACAAGGATTAGTGACTTACCTAAGTAATACAGCAACAAGTGGGAGCCTGATATTCAGCATTTTGGTCTTTTAACCCAAAATCCTGTGCTCTTTTCACTAATAGAATTGTGGGTCGTTTTTATTGTCTTTGTTCCATCCGAAATTTGGTATGGGTATGTACTGTTTTTATAATATTAAAGAAATTTGCTTAAGAAATGTAAAGGCTAGATAGACTACCATGTGGACTTTTTTCAGAACATTCATAAAAATGTGGTAAAACTCTGGTCTGGTACCTAGAAAACTAGCCATCAGTCTTTTAAACTTTTTTTTTTTTTTGAGTTGGTATCTCACTCTGTCGCCCAGACTGGAGTGCAGTGGCCGCTCCCGGCTACCGCAGCCTCGCCTGCTGGGCTCCGGCGATCCTTCCGCCTCAGCCTTCCAAGTAGCCGGAATTACAAGCATGTGCTACCACACCCGGCTGATTTTTTTTTATTTATTGTAGAGATGAGGTCTTGCTGCCCAGGCAGGTCTCGAACCTGCGGGCTCAGGCATCCTGGGCTCAGAAGTTCCTTCTGCCTTAGCCTCCCAAGTAGCTGGGACTACATGTGTGTACCACCACACCCAGCTAATTTTCTTTTTGATTTTTTTGTAGAGATGAGGTCTTGCTATGTTGCCTAGGCAGGCTTTGAACTCCTGGGCTCAAGCAATCCTCCCACAGTCCCAAAGTGCTGGGATTCCAGGCATGAGCCATTGTGCCCAGCTAAGAAATATGTTTTTTGATGTGAGGCTGCCAAGGAAAAAAACGTGGCATTTCCATGCCTTGTTAAGGGTGGTAAGGATTATTTCTTTTTTTTTTTTTTTTTCAGTTGGAGTCTCACTCTGTCGCCCAGACTGGAGTGCAGTGGCCGCTCCCGGCCACCGCAGCCTCGACCTGCTGGGCTCCGGTGATCCTTCCGCCTCAGCCTTCCAAGTAGCTGGAACTACAGGCGTGCGCTACCACGCCCGGTTAATTTTTTGATTTATTGTAGAGATGAGATCTCGCCAAGTTGCCCAGGTGGGTCTCGAACCCACAGGCTCAGGCAATCCACTCACCTCCCAAAGGCATGGGATTACAGGCTGAGCCACCGAGCCCGACAAGGATTGTTTCTGTTTCATCCTTCAGTCTCCACAGTCTGAGCATAGCAAGTCCCATATGGAGGAAAAGGCAGAGGATCTAAAAGCAGAGGATCTAAAGTGACCTGCCTTCTGAGTGTCAAGGCCCACGTCTAGCTGTTCTCTTAGTCAGATGACTTTACCTTTCTGAACTCGTTTCTTTGCCTATATAATGGAAACAATGCTATTAATAATGATAATGAAGCCAGGCTCGGTGGCTCAGCCTGTAATCCCGTGCCTTTAGGAGGCCAAGGTGAGTGGATTGCCTGAGCCCGCGGGTTCAAGACCCGCCTGGGCAGCGAGACCTCATCTCTACAATAAATCCAAAAAAAATCAGCCGGGCGTGGTAGCGCACGCCTGTAATTCCGGCTCCTTGGAAGGCTGAGGCGGAAGGATCGCCGGAGCCCAGCAGGTCGAGGCTGCGGTGGCCGGGAGCGGCCACTGCACTCCAGTCTGGGCGACAGAGTGAGACTCCAACTCCAAAAAAAAAAAAAAAAATGATAACACTTCAGAAACTTGTTATGGGGCTTTAATGAATTAATGTGTAGGGAAATATTTTGCAAGTTACCAAGTACTATGCAATTATAAAATAAGTAATAGTAGGCAACCACCCCCTTGGGTCCCTTCCCACTGTGGGAGCTTTTCTGTTCCCTCAACAAATCCTGCTTCCTCAAAAAAAAACAGTAACATTAACAGTCAGTTTCACTGCCTTGTTGCCATTTTCCAGAACTTTCTGTTTGACCGTGTAATGCATTGACATGAAAAGCTGTGAAGACTTAGAAAATGTTACAAGTATTCTTCCCGTTTTCACCCAGGATTGCAACAGGTGATGTTAAGCAGACAGATGCCACCTGAAAGTTTGGAGCCGGTGTTCAGTCCTCGGATGCCCTATTCTGGGTTTGCAGCCGAAGGCAGAAGTACCCTTGGAGACACAGAGGCCTCGGATCCTCCTCCCCCTTACTCTGATTTTCACCCAAACAATCCAGAAAGTACTTTGAGCCATTCTCGCATGGAAAGGAGTGTTTTCATGCCTCGACCTCAAGCCGTGGGCTCTTCCAATTATGCCTCCACTAGTGCCGGACTGAAATATGCGGGCAGCGGAGCAGATCTGCCTCCTTCCCAAAGAGCAGCTGGAAACAGTGGTGAAGAATCGGACGACAGCGATTATGAAAATCTCGTTGACCCTGCAGAGCCTTCTAATAGTGCATACTCACATTCAAAGGATTCTCGACCCGTGACACATTCCGAGGAGGACCCCAGGAACACTCAGACCGCCCAGATTTAAACAAACAGAAGAAACTGTCCACTTAGCACTGTTCTTCTTCATTGCTGGTTGAGAGGGTTTTTGGAGGACTGAATCTGGGGGGCAGCTGCTTTCTCAGATCCTTGACTCCCAACAGAGGATCCTTGTGCACAGACTTGTGGAAGCCTCCATCTGCTGGTTCTGCCTTCGGATGCCGGGTGCAGGTTTCATGACAGAATCATTAAGATAATCAAATTGTCCTAATTCTGGTGCGATTCACGGATGTGCTGGTAAATTTAGGCAGAGTGAAACTTATCAGCGTAGTTTCTGTTCTTTAAAATAAATTGGAAATTAGAGACTAAGCACAATTAGTCTATACATGTTCTATAAATCAAAAACTTACCTCTTGCACTATCATGCCTTGAAATTTACTCTTTCAAAGGGAAACAAGTTTAGCAGCAGCCTTCAAAGAACTTCTTTCTATGATGAGCCAAATTCATCTTTGCCAGAAAAGAAATTTTGATAATTCCAAGAAGCCTGATTGGAACAAATCAGATACACCTTCTCTTGTCTGCATGACTTTGTGAGATCGAAAGAGAGGGCTTTGTTTCAACTTTTTTCTACTAGCCTGATATGTATTGTCACTTAAAATGGTTGCCTTTTAAAAAAATATAGGAATACTAATTACCAGTGAATAATCATCCAAATAAGTATGTCATAAAATAAATTAATTATTTTTCTCTTGGTGGATTACAGTGACTACTGTCTTGCACTAGCACATTTATGGTCTCTTTTCTGGAGTCTGTGTCTGTTATCCAACAATGGATAACAGAAGGAGTTAAGTACCAGACCTGAGTTTTATACTGAACAGATTCCAGACACAATGGATTTAGCTGAGTTCATACGTAAGGGATGTAACTCATTTAGATCTCCTGACAAATCCTAGTGTTAGTTTTATTTGTGGAGGAAAGACACTTAATAAACTGTTTGGGAATCTTGGTGAATAAAGATTTGTTTTAAATCTGAATAACCATACTTATTTTTTCTTTTAAGTTGCCATTTGGGGAATAATTGCCGAATGGGTAGACACTCTCTTGGGATGCACTGATATTTTTATTTAATGACCGCTTGTTTTCTAGTTTTGCGCAGAACGTGTGAAGCCGCTAAGACATTCATGAGCATGTTGGGCTCCTGGCTTAGAAATGGCAAGACCTTCCGTGAGGTCGGCCCACGAAGTTAATCCTCGGAGTTTAACTGCCTTTCCTTTGGACTAGTTAAAACGTGTAAGAATAAGGAAGTTTTTAGAGAGGGCCTGAAAAAGTAATTGCATTTTATAGGATAGACAGTTATTCACTGAGCTCCAGTTTCAATACTAAATTAGACAGTATAATATAGATTGAAAAATGAAATGCTCAAACTGCCATCTTCGGGTATCCACTCTGTGGGGGTCCATATTTTAACTACTCTCTTGGTTTTGTTGGCCTTATACCACTGCCATTTGATTGTAAATGTTGCAGACCACTTTAACTGCAAATGGCTTCAGTTTTTATCAACTCCCTACTGAACAGCTTCAGCAGTGAATTTACTTTTCAGCGAATTTTTTTTTTAAAGTGCCATCGCCATCTCCTCTGTTCAGATTTTGACATTCAGGAAAATATTTTTATTTTTATGCCATACTGAAATCTACAGTGTACATCTGACAAAGCAGTTAAATGTGACAATAAAAACTTATTTAATCGTGGTACCACTGTTTTAATGTCTGTCTCTGCACCCAACAAGGCCTCTCCTCAGCATACTCATTCTGACAGTTCAAAGTGGACTGAGTAGAGCTTTTTAAAGAGCATTAAAACTCATCTCCATACAAACTTTTTATCAGACTGCTTTCAGCAGAAATTCATAGCTTACTAATTTCAAGGAGTTTCTATTTTCCAAAATGTTTCTGTTGATTTCATGTTGCCTAGAGAGTTAAGGATTAATTGGTTATAAAATCAAATCTTGGAAAAGCCCCCAAAAGGCACCTTTCATAGAAGAACTGATCCTGTTTTAAGTGATGCCTCAGCCAGGTTTCCCTAGTGATTAAAATACTGTAGAATTTGGTGCTTTTAGAGCATCTTAGGAATTAGGGAGTCACCTAGGAGTGAGGATCTTCTGGCTAACAAGTGTATTCTGGGTTCTGTGGGAGCCATTCCAGTTGAGTGATGTATCGCTTTCAAAGTCCAAAGGGAGAGTCTGTTTTCAACAGGATTTTAATATGTGAGTTACAGCCTTTTAGGATTCTACTCAACGTCACCTCCAACTATTTGAAGAAAAGAAGACGGGATTCTTTTAACTCAGAAGTCTGGAAATGCTTGCTTACGTGTTGTGATTGATTTTTCTGGAGTAGGATTGAAACATAAATCTTATCCCCACATATTCAGGATACATATTTTTAAATTCCAGACACAGTAGGACAGTAGCAATAACAGCTTTAATAAAAAGATTTAAATTGGCTGTCTTGAAAATCTTATGTTTTAAGGAGGTTAAAAAGAGCCTGGGAGAACGTGAAACAAAAATACAGTGAAATAAGTAATGGTTATTAACAGCGTTCTGAGTCTGAACTGCTGTGACTGTGGGTTTCATCTCAGTTACTAAAAGATCATTCTTTTGCAAGATTCTGCTTCATCCTTTCCCACGGCGAACCTGAATCCTGCCAGACAGGAAGCCTGAAGGCAAAGGGTTCTGCAAATGTGGTGGTAATAAATGATGGAAAATGTTTACTTCTCAACTTGATGACAAACAGATTTTGGAAAAGTTCTGGGATGTAGCTTAACTGTCTTTTAAATTTTTTTTTACAGGATTTGTGTGATGTCCTAAATAAGGCAAGAGTCAGGACACAGTACCTCCAAACTGGGTCACTCTGGGGTTCTTCTGATTCCTAAAGATTGGGGGTGGAGTACCCTGGAGAAGTGAGGCTTTGGAACATCTAGAGGGCAACGTTTCCTTAAGCATCAGACATCCACTACATGGTCCAGAAGGTAGTGCTTAGCAAAAGAAGGTTCACTGCAGCATGCTTCTCATAGCAAAAACTAGAAGTAACATTAATGCCAATGTTAGGGTAATGGTTGCATTTTGGTACACCCCAGAAGAAGTAGTCTCTGCAGCCATTAAAAATACTGAAGCAAGCCGGGCTCGGTGGCTCAGCCTGTAATTCCACACCTTGGGAGACTGAGGTGAGTGGATTGCCTGAGCCCGTGGGTTCGAGACTCGCCTGGTGAGACCTCACCTCTACAATAAATTTTTTAAAAAATTAGCCAGGCGTGGGAGCACACACCCGTAATTCCAGCTACTTGGAAGGCTGAGGCAGAAGGATCACTGGAGCCCAGCAGGTCGAGGCTGCGGTGGCCGGGAGCGGCCACTGCACTCCAGTCTGGGCGACAGTGAGACTCCAACTCAAAAAAAAAAAAAAATACTGAAGCAGAGGCCCGGCAGGGTGGCTCACGCCTATAATCCCAGGCCTTTGGGAGGTCAAAGAGAGAATTACCTGAGCCCCCGGGTTTGAGACCAGCCCGGACAGCTTGGCAAGACCTCATCTCTACAATAAATCAGAAAATTATCTGGGCATGGTGGCGTGTGCCTGTAGTTCCAGCTACTTGGAAGGCTGAGGTGGAAGGATCACCTGTGCCCAGCAGGTCATGGCTGCGGTGGCCGTGAGCGTACCACTGCACTCCAGCCTGGGCCGTTAGCGTGCCACTGCACTCCAGCCTGGGCAACAGAGTAGGACTCCCACTCAAATAAACAAACAAACAAGTAAAAAATACTGAAGCAGAAGTAAAAAAGTTTTTCTTTTGAGTCAGGTTTGCCCAGCCTGGAGTGTGGTGGCACTATCCACAGCTCACAGCAGCCTCAATCCCCTGGACTCAAGCTATCCTTCTACCTCCGGCTCCTGACTACAGGTGCACGCCAGCAGGCCTAGCTAATTTTTAAAATTTCTTTGTAGAGATGAGGTCTCGCTATGTTACACAGGCTGGTCTTGAACTCCTGGGCTCAAGCAGTTCTCTCACCTCAGCCTCCCAAATTGCTGGGGTTACCAGGCATGAGCCACCACGCTGGCCCAAAAAAATTTCTTGGCATGGAAAAATGGTTTATAATATGCCAAATGAAGAAATCCGGGTTTCTAGATAGTATGTAAGATATGATCTGATTTTTGTGGTAGAAAAAAATTATGTAGGATTTTTCTCGATAAAAAAACCTGGAGGGATAGTCATCTAAGGAACAGTGTTATTGTCCCTGGGAGGTAGCAATATGGGTGATTTTTTTCCCCCAATCTTTCACTTACTTGCATTTAAAAATTTTTCTGCAATAAGAATTTGTATAATCAAAGACTTCAGAAATGGTGGTCATTGACTATATGAATTACTTCACTCACACTACCTTAGAAGTGATTCCAAAAAGTCCTGATTCTGGCCGGGCTCAGTGGCTCAGCCTGTCATCCCAGCACTTTGGGAGGCCGAGGCGAGTGGATTACCTGAGCCCGCGGGTTCGAGTCCAGGCCAGGCAACTTGGCGAGACCTCGTCTCTACAATAAATCAAAAAAATTAGCCAGGCATCGTAGCATGCATCTGTAGTTCCGGCTACTTGGAAGGCTGAGACAGAAGGATCGCCAGAGCCCAGCAGGTCGACACTGGGGTGGCCGTGAGTGTGTCACTGCACTCCAGCCTGGGCGACGGAGTGAGACTCCAACTCAAAAGGAAAAAAAAGAAATACCTTCAGAAATTGAAGGTGATTCAAAATTTGCAATTTATGATAATTATCTAAGGCAAAAGTACCTACAGCCACATAGTTTTTTGTTTGTTTGTTTGTTTGTTTGTTTTGTTATAGTCTCACTCTGTTGCCCAAGCTGGAGTGCAGTGGCACAATCATGGCTCACCCCAGCCTCAAACTCCTGGGCTCAAATGATCTTCTTGCCTCAGCCCCCCAAATAGCTGGAACTACAGGTGTGCTCCACTATGCCTGGCAAATTTATTTATTTATTTATTTGGTCTGGTCTTGAACTCCTGGGCTCAAGCAATCCTCCTGCCTTGGGCTTCCAAAGTGCTGGGATTATACAGCTGTGAGCCACTGTGCTTGGCCTTAACGTAGACTTTTTTTTTTTTTTTTTGGTCTTAACATATAAGACAGATTTCTTTCATCTAGCAGATTCTCTCTGCTGTTATTCTTTGGGACAATGCCCTTCTTACTGAGGGTACCTTAGATTGTATTAAGCATTAGGAGGTGTAGACACTTGTTAGTTCAATTGACACACAAGCCTGGGAAGTGTTTGATTCCAAAGCAAGTATATACATGCTTGGGACATTTGTTTTGTTTTTGAGTTGGAGTCTCACTCTGTCCTCCAGACTGGCGTGCAGTGGCACACTCCCGGCCACTGCAGCCTCGACCTGCTGGGCTCCGGCAATCCTTCTGCCGCAACCTGACATTTGTTGAGGCCATCCAATTATGAGCCCTGCTTGGTAAAGCTGGTGATCATTAGGTCTTGACTTATTTGAAACAGATGTGGTTGGTCTCGACTAGAATGAGGGTCATCCGACCACAGTTTTGTGGTATGTGCCCATGGAAGGACTGGGGAACAGTCAGTAACTACTCTCTAGAAGTAATAAGCAAGGGTCGATCCCTGGCAGAGTCTGAGAAGTGAAGAGATGCGTTTTATGCAACTTGTCTCCTTAAAGAGGTCTCTATCTTCTCAATCTGTCACAATTCTACTCATTGTTTAAAGGCCCAGCTCAAATGTCACCTCCTTTAGAAAACCTTTCTGACTCATGAATCATGCAACCTGAGCACCTTGCTCAAGTCTCTGCCCGGCACCATGCACGTATCTGATGTAGCTATCATTCTGCACATGATTGAGAGTTAGACCTCATGTCTACAATAAATCAAAAAATTAGCCGGGCATGGTAGCGCCCACCTGTAGTTCCAGCTACTCGGAAGGCTGAGGCGGAAGGATCGCCGGAGCCCAGCGGGTCGAGGCTGCGGTGGCCGGGAGCAGCCACTGCACTCCAGTCTGGGCGACAGAGTGAGACTCCAACTCAAAAAAAAAAAAAAGAGAGTTAGATTCAATACATCTGATTCTGCCAGTAACTAAGGACAGGCAGGACAGTGACTAAGACACCTTAGAATTCCCAGGGCCCAGCACTAAGTAAATATCTATTTACTATTTAAAGGAACATAGGAACGGTAGTATGGGGGACCTCAATACGCAAAGTTATCTTGTAGATACATTTGTTCCTGAGGAATTAGGCAAAAGACTATCATCTGGAATGTCACTAGCAAAAATTCTGACTTTTAATTTGGAGTCAGAGTATCACTCTGTCACCCAAGCTGGAGTACCAGTAGCATGATTACAGCTCCATCACTGCCTCGACCTGCTGGGCTCAGGCGAGCTTTTCGCCTTAGCTGCTTGATAGCTAGGACTACAGGCACGCGCCACCAGGCCCAGTGAGTTTTTTAATTTTTTGTAGACATAAGGTCTTGCTATGTTCCTCAGGCTGGTCTCAGACTCCTGGATAGAGATCCTCCCGCCTCAGCCTCCCAAAGTACTGGGATTAACAGGTGTGAGCCACCGGGCCTGGTCTCTGACTTGTTTAAACGGCTAGTTTTTTTTGTTTTGTTTTGTTTTTTGAGTTCGAGTCTCATTCTGTCGCCAGATTGGAGTGCAGTGGCACACTCCCGGCCACCGCAGCCTCTACCTGCTGGGCTCAGGCGATCCTTCCACCTCAGCCTTCCAAGTAGCGGAACTACAAGCGCACACTACCATGCCCAGCTAATTTTTTTGATTTATTGTAGAGATGAGGTCTTGCCAAGTTGCCCAGGTGGGTCTCGAACCCCTGAGCTCAGACAATCCTCCCACCTCCCAAAGTGCTGGGATTACAAACCTGAGCCACCGCACCTGGCCTGAAATAGCTAGTTTTTATGGCAAACCTTCCAGGAAAGTTTCCATCTAGACTTACTGGGGCCATTATGCAGTGCACAGGGATAGGAAAAACAGCATAGTGTAGAGACAAGATTTGGAGTCAAAGGATTTCCATTCAAGATGAACTCCACCCTGTACTTGCTCTATAGTCTTGAGAAGGCTCTTGGCCTCTCAGGACGTCCACTGTTTCATCTGTAAAATGGGCTTCAAAGTGACAGTGCTCATCCTGCAGGGTGGCTGAGGGAACTGATGCGAAATATGTTAAAATGTCTTTGTAGCCGGGCTCACTGTCTCAGCCTGTCATCCCAGCGCTTTGGGAGGCTGAGGTGAGTGGATGGCCTGAGCCCGCGGGTTCGAGACCCGCCTGGGCAACTTGGCGAGACCTCATCTCTACAATAAATCAAAAATCCGCCACGCCTGTAGTTCTAGCTACTTGGAAGGCTGAGGCGGAAGGATCGCCGGAGCCCAGCAGGTCGAGGCTGCGGTGGCCGGGAGTGGCCATTGCACTGCGGTCTGGGTGACAGAGTGAGACTCCAACTCAAAAAAACCAAAAAAACCCAAAAGTTTTTGTAAATTGTAAAGCACAACGTAAACAATGACCTTGCAACTGGCCTAAACACATTTTTAAATTTTTGTTTTAGAGATAAAGTCTTGCTCTGTTGTCCAGGCTGGCATCAAATTCCTGGCCTCAAGTGATCTTCCCGCCTCAGTGTCCCAAGTAGCTGGGACTACAAGTGTGTGCCACCACACCTACCTCCTAACCACATTTTTTTTTGAGTCATAGAGTCTCTATCACCCAGTTTCTATCATGTGCAGTTCTCATGATCACAGCTACCGCAACTTAGACCTGCTGGGCTCGGATGAACCTTCCATCTCAGCCTTCCAAGTAGCTGGAACCACAGGTGTGCACCACCACGCCTGGCTAATTTTTTTTATTTATTATAGAGACAGGGGGGTCTCACCAAGTTGCTCAGGCTGATCTTGAACCTCTGGACTCAGGCAGTCCTCTAGTCTCTGCCTCCCAAAGTGCTGGGATTACAGGCATGAGTCACCATGCCTGGCCCTAACTGCATTTTAATATCTTCCTGGGTAAAGCACCCTGAGAAGCTAAGGTCACCATCTGAAGAGAGCTGTAGATAGTCCCTCAGAGGAACATGGAAAGGCCTGAAAAGTAGTCCCAGGAGCTTCATTTCTTTTATTGATTGGGTTTTTCTCCAAGGCCATGATAGGGCTCAGGTGCAGCTCACAGAACCAGCTACAGAGAAAGGCAGGAAATATGTGTGAAGGAAATGTGCCATTATTCAAAGAACAAAACCCACCTCAGAAACAAACAGCCCTGGGTGGTGGGCACACCTCCTCAACAAGGGTACCTGCGTAATGAACATTTGTGTACCTAACCCTGAATTTTACCCCACATCTTTAAAATAAAAAATTTTTAAAAAGAAAGAAAGAAAGAAACAGCCCTGTATTAAACTTCACCCTTCAGCCATTTTAGAAAATTATTTGTAGCCTCTTACTTGAGCAAACAAACATGAGTGAACTTTAGAAAATGAAGATTGGCAAACAGTATTTTACCCTTTAGAAACGTTGTGAAACCGTTCTTATCTGTTTTACAAAGCTGGCTGCGTTGGCATCTGCTTGGGATGCTTTGAGAGCAAGAAAATAATTTGAACAAGAACAAGGACACGGTCTGTAATCTGAGGGATTGGGGTTGGAACCAATTACAAACACATGTTCAGGGTTTGGCTGTGTTTGACTTCACCATCTCCAAATCAACAATCATTCATTCTCATTTTTCCTTTTTTTTTTAAAAATGAGAGTTTAAAAATATACACGAAAACAAAGAAGATAGTAGAAAAACCACTATTTTCCCCTCCCCTAGTTTCAAGGATTATCAGTGATTTGACACTCTTGTTTCATCTACCTATTTATTTATTTGTTTGTTTATTTATTTATTTATTTATTTTAGTTGGAGTCTCACTCTGTCACCCAGGCTGAAGTGCAGTGGCACATTCATAGCCACCCCAGCGTCGACCTGCTGGGCTCCAGTGATCCTTCCGCCTCAGCCTTCCAAGTAGCTGGAACTACAGGCGCGTGCCTACCATGCCTGGCTCATTTTTTGATTTATTGTATAGATGAGGTCTCGCCAAGTTGCCCAGGCGGGTCTCGAACCCGTGGGCTCAGGCAATCACTCACCTCAGCCTCCCAAGGCGCGGGATTACAGGCTGAGCCACCGAGCCCGGCTAGCTCTTTCCTTTAAAAGAGTATTGCCATCTTCCTCTAAAGCACATGCCCAGCATTTCAACATTCCACCCACCCCTAAGTACTTGATCTGCACAACACGATTATTACTTCCAATAAAGTTAATAATTTTCTTTTAGTTGTAGTCTCGCTGTCGCCACCGCAGCTTCGACCTGCTGGGCTCCAGTGTTCCTTCTGCTTCAGGCTTCCAAGTAGCTGGAACTACAAGCACGCACTACCATGACCAGCTAATCTTTTATTTATTGTAGAGATAAGGTCTCTTCAAGTTGCCCGGGTCTCAAACCCGTGAGCTCAGGCAATCCACTCGTCTTGGCCTCCCGAAGTGCTGGGATTACCAGCTGAGCCACCGAGCCCAGCCAATAATTTCTTAATATTCCCGAGTACTTACCTTGTCCATATTTCGGTGTCCTTAGTTGTCTCAAAAATGTCTGTGGTGGAAAGATCCCACTGCCACCCCTTTAATCAAGGGAACAGTTATAATAGCATCACTAACAGGCACATAGTGGCATTGTGACCGCCTATATTGATTCAGCTATGAAATGCCCATCACCTGTGACGTGTCCCTCCCACTTTCTAACTGGCATATAATCCAGCCTTTAGGCCTAACTTGCAATTTACTGGAAATACACAGGAACAAGTTAATCTATGTCCCAAAACAATCAGACAAATCCACAACATAGGACCTTCCATGAGATAACCGGCCTACTTTCTTCAAAAAGTCGGTGTCATGTGCAAGAACCATTTTGACTAATTATAGGAGCACAGCAAGCTTGGTTGACTGCAACTTTGAAAAAACTATAAAAACACACTTTGTAAGACTGAGGCGGGAGGATCACTTAAGTCAAGGAGTTCTAAACCAGCCTGAGAACATAGTGAGACCTCATCTCAAATAAACACATTTTAAAAAATTTTTAAATGGGACATTTGGGGAAAGTATTTTGAGTTTTCTTAGGCACAATAATGGTATGGTTATGTGAGAGAATCTGCTGATTTTTAGGAAATACAGGCTGTATGTTTTAAGAGTAAAATCTCATGATGTCTGCAGCTTATATTCAAATGGCTCAAAAACCACACATACAAGAAAGACAATATTGGCAAATGTTAATGATGGTTGAATTTAGGTGATAGGTATATGAATGTCTATATACTATTTTACCAAACTTTTTTGTATATTTGGAATTACGCATAATAAAAAGTTGAGGAAAAATCGGAATGAAACAGGGCTGATAATTCCTATTCCATTATTCTAAAGGCAGAAGGATATTAAAGATAGTCAATGACTGGTATGGAATAAAATAGAAATAATAAAATTAATATATGTTCTTTTATTCTGGCAATAACCTAAAATATATAAAGATGTTTCAAATATGTGTATATATCTTGAATGAAGGGTTATATAATAGAGCATAAGTTATTCGTCAATCATTCTAATAATTTCCAAATCAGTTTTTGATGTTTAGAAATTGCTAGCATGACCTTTTATTAGCACGGCTGTTACTAGCTAAATGGCGCCCCTGTCTGGGCCCCAATTTGACACAGGAATTGCATCAAGCTCCTTCAATGACTTTCTCATTCAGTTTAACTAAGTAGAGGGTTATTTGTATCAATAATCTTTCTCATGATGCTGGATTTCCTCTCAGCTTCTGCAAAACCCAAAGCATCTGCATTTAGAATTCTTCTAGCCTGTATCATACTCAGGTTTCCACATAGCCTGTATTTCCATTATCAACTATCTTGAAAATATTTTGTCGGAATGTCCAACACTTTGTTAGGATAGCTAAAGTTGATTTGTTTTTCTTTACTTAAAATCTGCAGAGCTTTCAAATACCAGTTGGCCAAATGTCAAGATTAAATGCATTTTTTTTATTTTAAATTTTTTATTCTAAAGATGTAGGGTACAATTCGGGGTTAGGTATGCAGATGTTTATTATGCAGGTACCCCTGTTGATGAGGTGTGCCCCTCCTCCCCTGGCAGTTTCCCACTACTGCCTAAACCACCCCCTTCCTGCCCCGCCCCCCGGTAGTTTCCCACTACTGCCAATTCCTTTCATATAGTTTTATGATAATTGTTCCAAGTCCACTTATTAGTGAGAACATGTGTTACTCAGTTATTTGTTTCTGTGATAGATCACTCAGTATTATAAACTCTAAGTCCATCCTAGTTGCTGTAAAGTTCATGATTTTGTCCTCCTTTATGACTATGTAATAGTCCATCATGTATATGTACCACTTTTTTTTTTATCCTGTTCTCTTTTGACGGGCAGCACAGTTGGTTCTATGTTTTTGTGATTATGAATAATGCTGCAATAAACATGCATGTGCAGGTATCTTTTTCATAGAGTGATTTGAGTTCCTCCGGGTATATTCCCAGTAGGGGGATTGCAGGGTCATATGCGAGTTCAATTTTTAGAAATCTGTTGGCTGCTTGTATGTCTTCTTTTGAGAAGCGTCTATTCATATCTTTTGCCCACTTTGTAATGGGGCTGTTTGATTTTTTTTTTCAGCACATTTGAGTTTCTTGTAGATCCTAGGTGTTAAGCCTTTGTCAGAGATACAGTTGGCAAATATTTTTTCCCAGTTGTGGGCTGTCCTCCTACTCACTTGATGGTTTCTTTGGTTTTGCAGAAGTTTGTCAGTCTGATGAGGTCCCACTTGTCTATCTTATCTCTTATGGTATGGGCACTTGGGGTTTTGATCAGGAATTGGTTGCTAGTTCCAATTTCCTTAAGGGTGTCTCCTGCATTTTCTAAGGTTCTTATATTTTTTACGTTTAGGTCTTTGAGCCATTTAGCTTTGATTTTTGTGTATGGTGATAGGTAGGGGTCTTGTTTTAATCTTCTGCATGTGGTTAAATACATTTAAAGACCTCAAAGTTTTATTATATTTGTTTACTTTCATCATAAAACAGAAAATATGTTCTCATGTAATTTATTAGACAATTTAATCATTTTTCTGGGAATTGGCATTTTGTTATTTTAACAGACATATTTCTTTGTTTTTCTAATACCTTCTGCTCCTTTTTTATGCTTTCCTTTATCAGTTTTATATGTTCAATTTTATTATTTTGTCAACTGTAACCATTTCTTTCTTTTTTTTTGGTCTCACTCGGTCGCCCAGACTGGAGTGCCGTGGCTGCTCCCGGCCACCGCAGCCTCGACCCGCTGGGCTCCGGCGATCCTTCCGCCTCAGCCTTCCGAGTAGCCGGAACTACAGGCATGCGCTACCACGCCTGGCTGATTTTTTGATTTATTGTAGAGATGAGGTCTCGCTGCCCAGGCGGGTCTTGAACCCGCGGGCTCAGGCAATCCACTCACCTCAGCCTCCCAAAGGCGCGGGATTACAGGCTGAGCCACTGAGCCCAGCTCCATTTATTTCTTATAGACCTAAAGAAAGTACTGACATCTCTGCTGGAATGTCACTTACCAAAAGTTCTTTAAGTGTTTCTACTTGCCGAGTGTTTCACGACTCCTCTTTCATAAATGATATTAAACATATTATCAAAGACTCAATTTCCAAGCTGCTGTAGTAGCTCTATAGTACCTCAAACTGTCCACTAAGTCTCAAATAGTCTTCCTAATTTTAGATGTTTAGCTTCTCGGTTCTTTTTTTTTTTTTTTTTTGAGTCAAAGTCTCACTCTACCACCCAGGTTGGAGTGTAGTGGCACAATCCCGGCTATCACAGCATTGACCTGCTGGGTTCTGGTGATCCTTACGTCTCAGCCTTCCCAGTAGCTGAAACTACAGGCACACACCACCATATTTTTTGATTTATTATACAGACGAGATCTCTCCAAATTGTCCAGGCTGGTCTTGAACCCCCTCCTAAAGTGCTGGGATTACAGGCATGAGTCACCACGACCAGCTGAGCCTCTCAGTTCTTTCCGTATATTAATTAATTATATCTGATATTTATTTGGTATAATAGTAAATATAACGCTTTTTAAAGAAAAGCGTTAAAGTGACTTAACTGACTTACATTTTTTATGACCATTCACAAATAGTATAATGTATTCAGTTAGTACCATATTAAAACATGCAGAAAATGTTCTAAACTCTAGATAAAACTTTCAACTTTCTTACATTACACTGACACTATCTACACAAAATCAATAGTGTTTATTTGCAAATTCTTCTCAATAGAATCATTTTTGGAATAGCCAACAATAAAGCTCAATATGTTATTTCAAATATTCCATGTGGGCAACAAAACCTATTAAATATCTATTAGATCTTAAATTTCAGCTGAGCGTGGTGGCTCATGCCTGTAATCCCAGCACTTTGGGAGGCAGAGACAAGAGAATTACCTAAGCCCAGGGGTTCTAGATCAGCCTGGGCAATATGATAAGATCTCGTCCCTACAAAAATCAAAAAATTAGCTGAGCGTGGTGGAGCATGCCTGTGGTTCCAACTATTTGGAAGGCTGAGGAGGAAGGATTACCTGAGCCCAGCAGGTCAAGGCTGTGGTGGCTGTGATCATGCCACTGCATTCCAGCCTGGGTGTCAGAGTGAAACTCTGACCAACCAAAAAAAAAAAAAAAAAATCTTGGCCGGGCTCAGTGGGTCAGCCTGTAATCCCAGCACTTTGGAAGGCCGAGGTGAGTGGATTGCCTGCACCCGTGGGTTCGAGACCAGCTGGGCAACTTGGCCAGACCTTGTCTCTACAATAAATAAAAAATTGGCCAGGCATGGTAGTACACGCCTGTAGTTCCGGCTACTTGGAAGGCTGAAGCGGAAGGATCTCTGGAGCCCAGCAGGTCGATGCTGGGGTGGCTGTAAGTCTGGACTCAGGCGATCCTTCCGCCTCAGCCTTCCAAGTAACCAGAACTACAGGCGCACACTACTGTGCCTGGCTAATTTTTTTGATTTATTGTAGAGACGAGGTCTCGCCAAGCTGCCCGGGCTGGTCTTGAACCTGCGAGCTCAGGCAATCCACTTGCCTCTGCCTCCCAAAGTGCTGGGATTACAGGCTGAGTCACCGAGCCCAGCCAGATTTTTTTATATGATAGAAGATTCATCAATAATGATTAAACTAGCCGGGTTCGGTGGCTCAGCCTGTAATCCCGCGCCTTTGGGAGGCTGAAGTGAGTGGACTGCCTGAGCCCGAGGGTTCGAGACCC
>NW_007249825.1:312898-320340 GCF_000164805.1 Carlito syrichta | reverse complement strand
ACCACGCCTGGCTAATTTTTTGATTTATTGTAGAGATGAGGTCTCGCCAGCCCAGGCGGGTCTCGAACCCACGGGCTCAGGCAATTCACCTGAGCCTCCCAAAGGCGCAGGATTACAGGCTGAGCCACCGAACCTGGCACTTGTCTACTTTTAAAATAACAACTTTAGAGATCTGATCCACCCTCCTCCCACAGTGGGCCTGGAGTATCTGACCCACATTGAGAGCAATCCTATCAGCCTGCACTGGAAGCAGAGGGGAGGGGCTGGAGAACAGAACTGAAAGGAATTTGGACTTACAGGAATGACCTCAGAGTGAGTTTTGTTTTTCGGTTTGTTTGTCTATTTGTTTGCTCATTTTTTGTTTTAGTTTTTTTCTCTCTGTTTCTGATTACGTTTTCATACTTGTTTTGTTTCTGCTACTTTATTGCTTTTTTAAAGAATTTCTGTTTGTGTACTTGTATTTTTGAGGGAGAGTACATCAGTAGGGGTTTGTTGGTTTCTGTATGATTGTGTGTATGTTTCAGTTTTTTTAATCTTTTCTGTCTTTGTGTCTCTTTTCATTTGTTAGTATGCCTGTTTGTTTTCCCTCTTGTTCTTTTCTGTCTCCACCTTCCTCTCATCTCCCTCCTTCCTTTTGCCACTTTCCCTTTTTCTTACCTCATTTTGCTTTCAGGGGGCAAACCTATATCCCCACTGCATGGACAGATTGTAAGACAGTGGGGAGTGGGTTCCAGGGGGCCTATACACCGGTCAGTAGATACTGGGATCTACAGATAGTTTCTGAGTCACAGCTCCCCCCCTCAATTAAATCTCAAAACTGCAAAAAGTACCGTCCCTCCACCCACAGTCCAACTTCAGAATTGAGCAAAGCCAGAGGATCCACATAAGGAAGAATAGGAGATTTAGCAAACAGAAGTAAAAGCTATCCCTCCCCATCCCCGAACAACAGAATTAAAGAAGAGGAAAAAAAAGGAGGGAGGAAAATCTACACAAATGAAGAAAAACCAAAAGAAGGATATGGGTCTCACAAAGACCCCTGGGGGGGGTCAGACTTTGGAATGCAAACAATGAAGAGCCCCCAGAATGACTGGTCTCAAATCACAAACCCAGATACCAAGACATTAATAGAGAGAATAAATAGAATTGAGGAGAGACAAGAAGGAGTTGATAACTGAGATAATATCAATAAAGAATACAGTGAATTGGCCGGGCTCGGTGGCTCAGCCTGTAATCCCGCGCCTTTGGGAGGTTGAGGTGAGTGGATTGCCTGAACCCGCGGGTTCGAGACCTGCCTGGGCAGCGAGACCTCATCTCTACAATAAGTCAAAAAATCAGCCGGGCGTGGCAGCACATGCCTGTAATTCCGGCTACTTGGAAGGATGAGGCAGAAGGATTGCCGGAGCCCAGCAGGTCAAGGCTACAGTGGCCGGGAGCGGCCACTGCACTCCAGTCTGGGCGACAGAGTGAGACTCCAACTAAAAAAAAAGAATACAGTGAATGAAATAAATAACAAACTGATAAGCATGGAAAGCAGAATTAGCCAAGCAGAAGAATCTCAGAGCTTGAAGACCAAAATATGGAACTAACCCAAACTGTCAAAAACGTAGAAAAGAAGCTTAAAAATACAGAGTAAGGTCAGGCTCAGTGGCTCAGCCTGTAATCTCGTGCTTTGGGAGGCCGAGGTGAGTGGATTGCCTGAGCCTGCGGGTTCAAGACCTGCCTGGGCAACTTGGCGAGACCTCATCTCTACAATAAATCAAAAATTATCCGGGCATGGTAGCACGCACCTGTAGTTCCAGCTACTTGGAAGGCTGAGGTGGGAGGATCACTGGAGCCCAGCAGGTCGAGGTTGTAGTGGCCAGGAGCAGCCACTGCACTCCAGTCTGGGTGACAGAGTGAGACTCCAACTCAAAAAAAAAAAAGACAGAGTAAAACCTTCAAGAGATAAGTGATTATTTCAAGAGGCTGAACCTAAGATTAATTGGACTTCCTGAGGCAGAAAGAGAGACAGAGACCACCCTGGAACAAACATTCCATGAAATTATCCAAGAAAACTTCCCTCATCTCATCAGTGATGCGACCATTTAAACACAAGAGATTCAGAGAACCCCTGCAAGACACCAAATGAGTAGACCAACTCCTAGACACTTAGTAATTCACCTACATGAAGTAGGTATAAAAGAAAAAATCCTAAAGGCAGGTCAGACTACCTACTGGGGAAGACCAATTAGAATAGCAGCAGACTTATCTGCAGAAACATTTCAGGTGAGAGGAGCTTGCAGCCCAATCTTCAAAGTTCTCAAAGATAAACAATTTCAACCAAGAATTACATACCCAGATAAGCTAAACTTCCTCAATGATGGAGAATTAAAATCTTTCCCAGACATTCAATCTCTAAGAGCTAACGCTGCCTCCAGACCAGCTCTACAAGAAACACTTAAGAAAGTATTAAACACAGAAGAAAGAGAAAAAAGAACGACAATGCCCTTCACAAGAATGCAGGAAAAAGATTGAAAACGCACATGAATCAACCCAAAAATCAAAAGAAAGAAAACAAACAGCAATAACAACAAACTCTATAAGAACTTCATGACAGGGATCAACTCTCACATTTCCATAATTAGCCTGAATGTGAATGGACTAAATGCACCACTGAAAAGACATAGAATGGCAAAATGGATCAAATATCATGAGGCAACAATATATTGTCTCCAAGAGACTCATCTCACTAGAAAAGACACTCACAGACTCAAAGTCAGAGGATGGGAAACAAAATTTCAGGCGAACAGAACACAAAAGAAAGCAGGAGTCACAATCTTAATATCTGACAAAATACCCTTTAAGCTATCAAAAATTTAAAAAGATATGAAAGGTCACTACATAATGATAAAAGGTTCAATCTATCAACAAGAAATATCCATCCTAAACATGTATGCACCCAACATAGGAGCACCAACTTTCATAAAGCAGCTTCTAGGTAAACTTAAAAAAGATATTGACTCTAACACTCTCATAGCTGGGGACTTAAATACCCCACTCACAATCCTAGACAGATGATCTAGACAAAAAATCAATAAGGAGATCCAGAACCTCAACATGACGCTTGACCAAATGGACTCAATTGATACCTACAGAACACGCTACCCAACAACCATGGAATATACATTCTACTCATCACCACATAGAATGTACTCTAAGATCGACCACATCCTCAGCCATAAATCAAGCATAAACAAATTTCACAAGGTTAAATCCTGCCATGCACCTTCCCAGACCACAGTGGAATAAAAATAAATATCCACACCAACAAAGTTACCCAAAAACCCACAAAGACGTGAACACTAAACAGCATGATGCTAAGCAATTCCTGGGTCAACATGGAAATCGAAACAGAGATTAAAAGATACCTCGAAACAAATGAAAATGAAGAAGCATCTTAACAAAATCTCTGGGATGCCATGAAATCAGTACTAAGGGGGAAATTCATTCTCCACGAACACACATGAAGAAAATGGAAAGATCACAAGTTAACAGCCTAACAAATCACCTAAGGGAGCAGGAAAAGCAAGACCACCAGAACTCTAACTTCAGCAGAAGCATCCAGATCACCAAAATAAAATCCGAAATTCGGGACTAATTAATTAATTAATTAATTTAATTTAATAGCAATTTTATTAAGATGTAATTCATATGCCATAAGTTCACCCTTTCAAAGTGTACAATTCAGTATAATCAGAGTTGTGTAACCATCACCACTATCTAATTCTGGAATATTTTTATCATCCCTTAAAAAAACCCAACCTTCCTTACTCCAGCCCTTGAAAACCACTAATCCACTTTTTGCCTCTATGTATTTGCCTCTTTTGGATATTTCATAAAAATAGAATTATATACTATGTGGTCTTTTGTGATAAGCTTCTTTCGCTTATAATATTTTCAAGGTTTATCTATACTGTAGCATGTTTCAATGGCCAAGTACATTAATTGTATGGCTAGACCACATTTGTTTATTCATTTATCAGTTTGTGGACATCTGATTTGTTTCTACTTGTTGGCAATTATGAATAATGCTTTGCAATGAGTTTTACAATAATATATAACTCCTTCCATTAATAAATGCAATGTTTTCCTGTTCCTTGAATCTGAGCTAGCCTTATAGTGACATATTCAGCAGGTGCAGGTCCTAAGAGAAGGCATTCACAGACTTTGAAAGGGTAAAGTCCTAGGCACAGCCTAGAATAGACTGGGACAATGGTTGGAGAGCCTTGGAGGCCAGGTTCATGCATTCGCAATTCACTTACTCTACAAATATTTGAGAACCTGCTGTGCCAAGTACGGTATTAGGTGCACAAGACATAGTCCTGCTTTTGTGAACATCATGTTTTTGTGCTCCTTCCCCTCCATGTGGTTCTAGAATGGCTCTGAGAAGACTGAGCCTCTAAGGACAGTGGTGAACTACTGACCAAAGCTGAGGTAATTAGACTTTCTAGAAAAACATCTCTGGTGGAGATACGGAATTGGAAATTGACTGGAGCAGAGTCTCCTGGTGGCCATAGCCTAGAGGACACCCAAGGCGTTCCTGTCCCCTAGATGCCTGGAGACCCCTTAAATGTCCTAGCTTCTGCCCATCCTGGCTCTGGATTGTCAGCTCTTCCTTTGATGGTGTGTGCTACTCAGAATGCTTCTAGTAAATACTGTTTTCTTGCCAAAGGTAGAAAGATTCATCTTCGTTGCTTGTAACTATAAAACCTTTGCTCTAAATGATCCTCAAGGAGTTTCCAGTCTAGAATTCCAGGAAGCACCTAACACCACCCCCGTAATACAAAGTGTCAGTTTCTTGGTCAATTATTGGTAAGACTATAAAGGATAAATTAGTGAATAATTGGGGACAGGAAGGAGGTGTAAGAAGAGGCTTCAGAAAAACTTTCAAGCATTTAGGATGAAGCAGCATGATTAATAACATCCACAGACATATCCTAATCCCCAAGGGTGAGCATAGATGAGACACTAGCTAGGAAGTAAATTATTAGAATACAGTGTGATATGTGAAATAATAAACACAGCTTCACTGTATGGGAATAGCATAAGGGAAGGATAGCAAAGCTTCGTGGAGGTGTGGTGTAGAAGTCGGGAGGTGGGAGAGGACATCGTCAGGTTAACAAAGAACAGACAGTATGCACAAAGGCTAGGAGACAGGAAATGACTTGGTGTGCTCAATGGGTGACCAGCTGCTTTTTGTCATTTTTGTTTGGTCTCTTGTTAATGAACTTTATTTTTCAGAGCAGTTTTAGATTCACAGGAAAAATGAGCAGAAAGGGCCAGGCACAGTGTTTGCATCTGTAATCCCAGCAATCTGGGAAGCCGAAGTGAGCGGATTGCTTGGGCACCGGAGTTTGAGACCAGCCTGGGCAACATAGCAAAACCTTATCTCTACAGATAACAACAACAAGTTAATCAAGCCTTGTGGTGCATGCCCGTAATCCCAGCTACTCAGGAGGATGAGGTGAAAGGATTGCTTAAGCCCAGGAGGTCGAGGCTGCTGTGAGCCGTGATCATGCCACTGCATTCCAGCCTGGGTGACAGAGTGAGACCCCAACTCAAACAAACAAACAAAAAGTGAGTAGAAAGTACACAGACTTCCCTTATACCCCTACTCCCCCCACCCCACACACACACCCTCCCCTGCTGTCCACATTCCACACCAGGGTGGGTCATTTGTTAGAATCCATGAACCTAACTTGGTATCATTATCACCCAGAGTTCATATAGTTTATATTAGGGTTTAATCTTGGTGTTGTACACCCTATGGTTTTGCACAAGAGCATAATCATATATGTCCATCATTGCAATATCACAGGATAGCCGGGTTCGGTGGCTCAGCCTATAATCCCGCGCCTTTGGGAGGCTGAGGTGAGTGGATTGCCTGAGCCCGTGGGTTCGAGACCTGCCTGGGCAACCTGGCGAGACCTCATCTCTACAATAAATAAAAAATTAGCTGGGTGTGGTAGCATGCACCTGTAGTTCCAGCTACTCAGAAGGCTGAGGCGGAAGGATCGCCGGAGCCCAGCAGGCGATGCTGCTGTGGCCGGGAGTGGCCCCTGCACTCCAGTCTGGGCGACAGAGTGAGACTCCAACTCAAAAAAAAAACAAACAACAATATCACAGGATAATCTCACTGCCCTAGAATTCTTTTCTCTGCTTTCCACCTATTCGTTCCCTCTTCCTCCTAACCCCATAGCAACCACTAATCCTTTTACTGTCTCTACGGTTCAGCCTTTTCCAGAATGTCATGTCGTTGGATTCATGCAGCTGTCATCTTTTCAGACTGGCTTTTTCACTTGGTTATAAGCACTCAGTTTTCCTCCATGTCTTTCTGTGGCTTCATAGCTCATTTCTTTTTAGCGCTAAACAGTATTCCATTGTCTGGGTTATCCATGGAATACTAACAATAGTATTGTTTATTTATGCCTGGTAACCAGTGGTTTCGTGACTGAGTGTAGAAGGGAGAAGCCATGGCAAGTGAGGGCCATGTTGCTGCACATGAAGGCTTTCCCACAGAGCTGGTCCAGTAGGCATGAGGAGCTCACCCAGGTATACTCAGCTTGAGAGAGCAATGCAGGAATTGGGTCTGCGTTTGATGGGGCCCAAGCCCTCACCCACACTTGGACCGTGTTACCCGGTGTGGTTCTATCCTCCAGCTGCACAGCCTTCTGAACCTCAGTTTACTCACCCTTAAAATGGAATGTGGTTAACGCCCAGCCCAGCCCACCTCGCAAGATTGTCATGAATATTGCCTGAGAGGACCCAGAGAAAGGGCTTTAGACCCATATGCGCAGTGCCCAGAAGGGACTGTCCCCCCAGTGAGATTCTTCCTGCCCTGGTCACACTCTGTTGTCCTCTGGTTATGCTTCCTCTGGTTGGAATCCAGAGCAGATTCCCTTCCAGAGAAGAAAGAGATAGAAGGTCTTCCGCTCCTTGGGGGAGGCAGTCTGCCTGGGGACTTTCTCTTGATCCCTTTGTCCACCTGAGGTCTCATGTGTGTTTCCTGAAGCCTCTCAGAACAGGAGCACAGCCAGGTTCTGCCGTCAGACAGCACAGTCTTCGGTTCCCAAGCCAGGCCCTCCTTCTTGGTGGCTAGCAATCCTACCTTTTCCTTCCAGTTTCACAACTGCACATTATTGACCTCGTTTCTACGATAAATCAAAAATTCGCCGGGTGTGGTAGCACGCACCTTTATTTCCAGCTACTTGGAAGGCTGAGGCGGGAGGATCTTTGGAGTCCAGCAGGTCGAGGCTGCGGTGGCCGGGAGCGTGCCATCGCACTCCATCTGGGCAACAGAGTGAGACTTCAACTCAAAAAAAAAGCCTTCAGGTGCTGAAGTCCCTGGGACCAGCAACATATTGAAAGTGAGGGTGTGTTTCTTGGACAGTTGTTACAAATTA
>NW_007249825.1:310372-312407 GCF_000164805.1 Carlito syrichta | reverse complement strand
CCGGGCGGGTCTCAACCCCGCGGGCTCAGGCAATTCACTCACCTCAGCCTCCCAAGACGTGGGATTACAGACTGAGCCACCGAGCCCAGCTCCCAGCCTGTTTTAATAGACTAGTTTTCCCTGGGAGAACTTTTCAAAGCCTAGCAGCATACTAGGTCAGTCAGGGCCAGTGAAACTGTGTGCTGAATTTATTTACACATAGGCTGTGTAGACAGGAAGAAATGAACACTCCTGATAAACAGCAACCTCGGGTTAAAGAAAAGTCACAGGTGAGAAATTCACTGGGGGTTGTGTGGGAGGAGGGTGAATAAGCCAGTGCTGGCCTCTATGGAATGCCTGAAGCCAGCGTGTCCTCCAAGTGACTGGGACAAACACTCCTGCCACAGGGATTCTGTAAGAATGATCTTCCCGTTCTCTTTCCTTCAGAGCAGGGGCACTCTCTCCGCGCCTCTGCCTCCCCCGACCATCAGCTTTGGTCCAGCTGGAAGGACTCCCTGTCCATTCAGCCCTGGCTTCTCTCCTGAGCTCCTTCCCACTTGCTGAACACACTCCCTGTCCAGTGATGATGGAGACCCCTCCCATGGAGTGGTAACCTTGGGAGCGTCCCAGCCACCCTTCCCAGGCCTGAGAAGCAGCTAAAAATCATAGGCTTTGTCAGACTCACCTGGGCTTCAATTCCAGTCCTGCCACTTCCTTAACTGTATGTTCTGGGGTGAGTTGCTCAAACTCTGAGCCTCATCTGTAGGTCTAGGTGGGTGGTAATAGCTTTTTTTTTTTTTTATAGGGTTATTGTGAGAATTAAGTGAGTTAGTGTGTAAAAGCCTGAAACCAAAGACTGGAAGGCAATACACGCTAAGTTGTAGCTACTGCTGTCTCAGACTAAGCCTTCCTCTAAGATGCGTGGTCTTACAGATCACAAGATCACAGATCAGCAGGCACTGGTGTTATAAGCTTAGGACCACCGTGTTCAAAACTTGTCCACAGATGGGGTGAGGTAGGGAGAACAGGGGTGGGGGAAGACGGGTGGGGGAACTGGTCACCTCTTCCTCATTTTATCTGTTGACTTGATTGGGCATTGGGTAAACTTTGCTCAAAATAAATCTGATTTTTATTTTATTTCTTTTTTTAATTTTAATTTTTGTTATAAAGATGTGGGGCACATTTCAGGTTTAGGTAGACAAACATTGATCATGCAGGTACCCTTGTTCATGAGGTATGCCCCTCCCTCCCCTAGCAGTTTCTCTCAACTGCCAATCCCACCCCCCCAACCCTGACAGTTTCCCACTACTGCCAATTGCTTGTTTATAGCATTACAATTGTTCAAGGTCCGCTTATGAGTGAGAACATATGGAACGCTGTTCTTTGTTTCTGTGATAAATCACTGAGTATGATCGACTCCAAATCCATCCAAGTTGCTGCGAAGTCCATATATTTGTCATTCTTTATGGCTGCATAATATTCCACGGTGTATATGAATCACATTTTTTTTATCCAGTCCAGCTTCACCGGGCAGCAATGGCTGGTTCCATGTTTTTGCTGTTGTGAATAGAGCTGCAACAAACATATGTGTGCAGGTATCTTTTTGGTAGAATGATTTGAGTTCCTCCAGGTATATTCCTAATAGGGGAATTGCTGAGTCATATGGAAGGTCAATTTCTAGTTCTTTCAAGAATCACCACACTGTCTTCCAAAGGGGCTGCACCAGTTTGCATTCCCACCAGCAGTGTAGAAGCGTTCCTTTTTCTCCACAGCCTCATCAGCATCTGTTGTTGTTTTATTAGTGATGGCCATTCCTACAGGGGTTAGGTGGTATCTCAGTGTGGTTTTAATTTGCATTTCTCTGATGGTGAGTGAGGCTGAGCACTTTTTCATGTGTCTGTTGGCTGCCCGTATCTCTTCTTTTGAAGTGTCTATGCATGTCTTTTGCCCACTTTTTAAAAGGGGCTACTTGTTTTTTTCCTTTCGGCGCATTTGAGTTCCTTGTAGATCCTAGATGTTAGGCCTTTGTCGGATAAACAGTTGGCAAATATATTTT
>NW_007249825.1:307417-310352 GCF_000164805.1 Carlito syrichta | reverse complement strand
CAGCTGGAACTACAGGCACATGCTACCACACCCGGGTAATTTTTTGTTTTATTGTAGAGATGAGGTCTCACCAAATTGCCCAGGCGGGTCTCGAACCCGCGGGCTCAGGCAATCTCTCACCTCAGCCTCCCAAGGTGTGGGTATTTTATTTCTTAATGTATTGGCCTTTAGGGTTCTGAATAGGAATTGGTTCCCAGTTCCAACTTTCATAAGGGGTGTCTCCTGTGCTTTCTAAGATTCTTATAGTTTGAGGTTTTACATTTTATCTGTTGACTTGACGGGGCATTGGGTAAACTTTGCTCAAAATAAATTTTAAAAGATTATATAACCCCAAATTGGTCTAGTCCAGTATAGCCCAATAGAACTTCCTGTGATCTGTACTGTCTAACTCAGTAGCCACTTGTCACATGTTGCTACTTAGCACTTGAACGTGGCTAGCAAAGCTAAAGAACAGAGTCTTTCATTTTATTCCATTTTAACTAATTTAAATCTAGATTTAAGGCTGGGCACAGTAGCTCACGCCTGTAATCCCAGCACTTTGGAAGGCTGAGGTGGAACAATTGCTCGAGCCCTGGAAGCCGAAGCTGTGGTGAGCCGTGATTGTGTCACCGCACTCCAGCCTGGGTAACAAAGTGAGACCCCGACTCAAAAAAAGAAAAAATCTAGATTTAGATAGCTGCATGCCATGTGGCTAATGGCTACCATATTGGTTGGCATGGGAAACATCCCATTTACTATTCTTTCCCCTTATTTCACAAAGAGGCAAAAACCAAGGCAAGAGTAGCCGTGAGCTGTGCCCAAGGTCACCAGGCCGGTGAAAGACCCAGAGCCCAGGCCTCCTGTCTCCTCTTACAGCTGCATCTGCTGCGGACTATGACAAGCCCAGGGAATGTCAGCCCAGGAAAGGACAGTCGAGCTTCTCTCAGGCAACACTTGTCCCAGATTGAAGCAAACAAAGCACAGGCTGGAGCATTTGCTCGGAGCCCCCACAGGGTTTGGCATCCTACTTAGAAAGCATGGCTGCCTCCATGCAGCCTGGGATGCTCTCCATGGTGTCCTGGAACCTCAGATGCAGGCAGGTCAGAGCCGGGTAGGGTAAGAGGACCTCTTGCAGGGCAGCCTCAATCTCAGCAACTCTTTTCCTGACCAGCACACTCCTTCTCCCTGCCTGGCTCCGACAGGCGGAGGTCAGCCATATTTCTGCAGCACAGACACACATTCCACCTGCTCACTCCTCAGCCTGCCCACTCAGAGCGACCCAGGTGGAGGATCAAATTAATCCCCTTCTTTATCCGGAGGCTGGCACTCAGATCTCCACCCACCCAGGGAGAGTGGGCACAGAGTTGCCGGTGAGCCGGAGTGACATCCAAGCCCTCCGGAAAAGGGGTATGGTGAGAGAGAGCCCTGGCACCTTGCTCTAGCCATCTGCTCCCAACCCAATCCGGTCTCAGTGCACTTTGAGCAGATGCTGGGAGATTATGCTCTAGGCACCTGGGGACCAGGTGGGACCAATTTGCAGTCTTCTCTTCCCCTTCACTCTCTCTCTCTCTCTCTCTCTCTCTCTCTCTCTCTCTCTCTTCTCTTCCCCACCCCCCTTCCCTTCCCTTCTCTTTTGTTCAAGAAAATCGTTTAAATCAACATGTAACATACATGCAAAAAAAAGGACACAAGTTGGAAATGTATAGCTTGTCAAAATTTCACAAAGTGAACATACCCAGGTAACTGGCAGGAAACCTCAAGAAACAAAACATGCCTGCGCCTTAGAATGCCCCCTCATGTCCCCTCCTGGTCGTTACCCTCTCTTTCCTGACTTCTTTCAACATGAATACATTTTGTCTATTTATAAACTCGTCTACCTCTTTCATTCAACATCATGTCTGTAAGTCCATCCATGTTGCTGAGTCCGGCAATTGTTCAGCTTTTGATGGACACTGGAGACTTTGGGGGGGGACGCAAATGATGCAGGTCTGACCATTCTCGTATGGCTGATGTCCGCGATCCTTTGGAGGTGCATAGCCAGGAGTGAAAGGCCGGTCAGAGAGTATGCACATGCTTGAGTAGACTCAGCCAACAGTTTTCCAAAGTCGTCACACCAACTCACACTCCCAACAGCCAAGGATGAAGGTTCCAGGAACTCCACCCTCACCCAACTTGGTATTGTCAGTTGAAAACATCTTAGCCGGGCCGGGTGCGGTGGCTCATGTCTATAATCCCAGCACTTTGGGAGGTCGAGGCGAGAGGACTGTCTGAGCCCACAGGTTCAAGACCAGCCCGGGCAACTTGGCGAGACCTCGTCTCTACAGTAAATCAAAAAAATTAGCCAGACATGGTGGCACGTGCCTGTAGTTTCAGCTACTTGGAAAACTAAGATTAAAGGATCGTCTGAGCCCAGCAGGTTGAAGCTATAGTGGCCATGAGCATGCTTACTGCACTCCAGCTTGGGTGACAGAGTGAGACTCTAACTCAAAAAAAAAAAAAAAGAAAAATCTTAGCCATTCTGGTTAGCGTGTGTCGATTATTGTGATTTGCAGTTGCATTTCCCTGGAAACTGATGAGGTTGAGCTTATTTGGGCCCTTTGCCTGTTTTTCTGCTATTGTTTATGGCGTTTTATTATTGATTTGTAAGCGTTCACGTATATATTCCAGACATGAGTTTTAAAGATATGTGTCAGTGTATGTATATGTGTGTCTGTGTATCCATACACCTATATTACCAAATATCTTCGTTCTCCCATTCAGTGACTTATTTTGTTACTTTTTTTTTTTTTCAGTCGGAGTCTCACTCTGTCACCCAGACTGGAGTGCAGTGGCACACTACTCGCCACCGCTGCCTCAACCTGCTGGGCTCCGGCGATCCTTCCACCTCAGCCTTCCAAGTACTTTTTTGATTTATTGTAGAGATGAGGTCTTGCCAAGTTGCCCAGGTGGGTCTCGA
>NW_007249825.1:303791-306477 GCF_000164805.1 Carlito syrichta | reverse complement strand
CTACCATAAATCAAAAAATCAACCGGGCGTGGTAGCGCATGCCTGTAATTCCGGCTGCTCGGAAGGCTGAGGCGGAAGGATCGCCGGAGCCCAGCAGGTCGAGGCTGCAGTGGCTGGGAGCGGCCCCTGCACTCCAGTCTGGGAGACAGAGTGAGACTCTAACTCAAAAAAAAAAAAAATTTTGTAGAATCAGAGTCTTGCTATATTGCCCAGGCTGGTCTTGAACTCCTGGTCTCAAGCAGTCTTCTCACCTCACCTTCTAAAGTGTTAGGATGGCAGGCATGAGCCACATCACCTGGTCCCATGTATGTTTTAGAATCAACTTGTCAACTTCCACGTTCCTCAAAATAATCTTGCTGAGATTTTAAAATATTGCATTGGAACTCTACGTGTGTGTGTGTGTGCATTTTAATTTACCTAGAAACGGGTCTCACTATGTTGCCCAGGCTGATCTCGAACTCCTGGCCTCAAGTGATCCTCCCACCTCACCTCCCAAAGTACTAGCACTGTAGGCATGAGCCACCACACCCGGCCTTGAATTTACAGATCCATTGCGAAGAACTGACATCTTTACTATATTGAGTCTTCTAACCCATGAACCAAATATATCTGTCCATTTATTTATTACTTTTTCAAAATACTAGGTTGTATTCTGTATAGAGAGCTTGCATATCTTCCATATGTTTTGTGTGTGTGCAAGTTGATATGTTTTCTGTGTGTGCAAGAACATGTGCATTATTGTAAGTAATATTATTTTAAAATGTTATATTCTACTTGTTATGAGTACACTGGAATGCAAGTGATTTTTGTTGGTTGCTGATCTTGTATTCAGCAACCTTGCTAAATCAGATGATTAATTCTAAGAGTTTGCCTATAAATGTTTTGATTTCTATGTATACAATCATGTTTCCTATCAACAAACATGGTCTTATTTCTTCCCTTCCAGTCTTTATATCTTTTTCTTCTCTGTTTACCTTTCTGCACTTGCTTGGACATCAAATATGATGTCAAATAGAAGTGTTGGTCTCATAATCTGGATTATTTTTCAGAGGGCAGGCCCCTTGTAATACAGGCTTCCCCCGACTAGTTAAGTGTTCTAGGAACCTGTCAGCATTAGCGTACCAGCTAGCATTGTGACAGGCTGCATTCAGTTTCAGCGAAGTGTTTTTGGAGATTCTTTCGACGTGTTAGCCCATTTCATGATTAGTGATTTACAGGTGCATCCGACCGCACTGTGCTAAGTGTTCAGCAGTTTTTGGCCAAAAAGTTCATGACCCCCGTGTGTCACCCTCCCTATTCACCAGATCTCGCCCCAGAGTGACTCCCCCCCCCAGCTTAAAAACATTTTGCCAATGTGGAAGAAATGAAACAAAAAACAGCAGAAGCACTAAAAGGCATAAAATTGAAGAGTTCAAATATTGTTTTGAGGAGCCGGGCTCGGTGGCTCAGCCTGTAATCTCGCGCCTTTGGGAGGCTGAAGTGAGTGGATTGCCTGAGCCCGTGGGTTCGAGACCCGCCTGGGCAACTTGGCGAGACCTCACCTCTACAATAATCAAAAACAACAAAAAACAAAATAACAACAACAACAACAACAACAAAAATTAGCTGGGTGTGGTAGCACATGCCTGTAGTTCCAGCTACTTGGAAAGCTGAGGCGGAAGGATCACCGGAGCCCAGTAGGGCGAGGCTGCGGTGGCCGGGAGCGGCCACTGCACTCCAGTCTGGGTGACAGAGTGAGACTCCAACTCACAAAAAAAATAAAAAAAATTGTTTTGAGTAGTAGAAAAAGCATCTCGATAGGTGTATTGCATCAAACCGGCTAATTTTTTATTTATTGTAGAGACGAGATCTCGCCAAGTTGCCCGGGTGGGTCTCGAACCCACAGGCTCAGGCAATCCACTCACCTCGGCCTCCCAAAGCACTGGGATTACAGGCTGAGCCACCGAGCCCGGCCTGGTTGATTTTTAAATGTTAAAATAGTCTTTCATTTGTGGAATAAACTAACTTTCTTGTTAGAAGTATTAACCGTTTCATGTATCACTGGATTTCATTGGCTAATATTTTGCTGAGGGATTTCGCATCAGTGTGCATGAAAGAGATTCACTAGTAATTTTCCTATCTTGTAGTATCCTTATCAGGTTTTGAAATCAAGGTTATGTTGGCTTTATAAAATGAACTGGGTAGTGTTTCATCTATTTCTATTCTCTGAAAGAGTTTGAAATAATTCTCTGGTGAAGCTATATAGATCTGTTGTGTGTGTGCATGTGTGTGTGTCTTGTATGACATTTTTAATTCAGAATTTAATTTATTTACTAAATGTAGGACTGCTTACACCTTGTATTTCTCTTGTTTTTCAAACAACTTGCTCATGTAAACTAAATTTTAAATTGTTGGCATAAAATTATTTATGATATATTATTTCTATAATTTTAAAAAATAAATTTCATACTCAAGATCTCAAGAAAAGTACAAATGATTCCTGCATGATTTACCAATTATTTACATTTTACCCTATTTGCTGGTTTGCATACTTTTTCTGAATAATTGAGTGCCAGTTGAATATATCTTGTTACTTTATCCTTGAATACTTTAGTGCATATTTATTTCCTTTGGATTAGGATTCTCTCTCTCTCTCTCCATATATATATATATATATATATTTTTTTTTTTTTTTTTTTTTTTTTTT
>NW_007249825.1:297940-303771 GCF_000164805.1 Carlito syrichta | reverse complement strand
TTTTGGTCAAAGCATCACGCTGTCACCCAGGCTGAAGTGCAGTGGCATGCTCACGGCCACCGCAGCCTTGATCTGCTGGACTCAGGCTATCCTTTTGTCTCAGCCTTCCCAGTGACTGAGACTACAGGCACATGCCACCATGCCTGGCTAATTTTTTTATTTATTGTGGAAGTGAAGTCTCACCAAGTAGCCCAGGCTGGTCTCGAACCCTCGGGCTCAGGCATTCCTCTTGCCTTTGCCTTCCAAAGTGCTGGGATCACAGGTGGGTCCACTGCGCCCAGCCTTTTGACATATTTTTCATATCCATCGTTTGGTACTTATGTCCTCTTTATCAATATTAGTAATGTATGCTGCTTTGTTTTTTTCCTGGATCAGTCTTATAGGTCTATGTATTTTACTTAAAAGAACTATTTTTGCCTTTGCTGATTTTCTCAGTTACACATTTATTTTTTATTTCATGAATTATTTCTTTTACCTGTATTATTTGCTTTCTCCATTTTGATTTGCATTTAATTTATTGTTAACCCATTTCCAACTTCTTTTGGCGGATATAAAGCCTTTCTTGTTTTCTAACATATGCCTTTGTGCATTTATTTAATTTCTTTTGAGTCAGGGTCTCACTCTGTCACCTAGGCTGGAGTGTAGGGGCATGATCACGCACGGCTCACCATAGCCTTGACCTCCTGGTCTTGACCTGCTGATCCTTCCACCTCAGCCTCCCAAGCGGCTGGGACTACTGGCATGTGCCACCACACCCAGCTAATTTTTTTGTAGACATGAGCTCCCACTAAGTTGCCTAGGCTGCTCTTGAACTCCTGGGCTCCCAAAGTGCTGGGATTACAGGCATAAGCCACTGCACCTGATCTAACATATCCCCTTAAATAATACATGTCTCTCTAATTCAGCTTTATCTAAACTCCACAAATTTGTATTTGCCCAAATATTAACCATTTCTGGCATTTTCTATTTCTTCGTGTAGATCTGCACTTCTGTCTGGTATCTTTTTCTTTCTGCCCGAAAAATTGCCTTTAATGTTTATTGCAGCACTATTCACAAATAGCAAAAACATGGAACAAACCCAAGTGCCATTGAAAGTAGACTGGATAAGCTGGGCTCGGTGGCTCAGCCTGTAGTCTCACGCCTTTGGGAGGCAGAGGTGAGTGGATTGCCTGAGCCCGCGGGTTCGAGACCCGCCTGGGCAACTTGGCGAGACCTCATCTCTACAATTAAAAAAAAAAATTAGCTGGACTTGGTGGCACATGCTTGTAGTCCCAGCTATTCAGAATGCTCGATGGAAGAATCTCCTGAGCCCAGGAGGTCCAACCTGGGCAACAGGGTGAGACCCCTGACTCAGAAAAAAAAAGTATAAAATAACAATAAACCTACTAATGTGAATACAAGTAACATTGTTTACGAATAGTAACTATATTTTCTAAAACAAAAGCAATTTAGTGAGAACAGTACAATTATTTTATTTTATTATTTTTTATTTTGAGTTGGAGTCTCACTCTGTCATCCAGGCAGGAGTGCAGTGGCATCACTCATGGCCACCCCAGCATCGACTTGCTGGGTTCCAGCGATCCTTCTACCTCAGCCTTCCAGGTAGCCAGAACTAGAGTTGCACACTATCATGCCAGGCTAATTTTTGATTTATTGTTGAGATGAGGCGTTGCCAAGTTGTCTGCACTGATCTCGAACCCGCGGGCTCAGGCAATCCACTTGCCTCGGTCTCTCAAAGTGCTGGGATGGCAAGCTGAGCCACTGAGCCCAGCCTGTTTTACATTTCTATAAATCTCTTTACTGTATGGCTTAATAGAAGATAGATTTTCATATTGGCTCCTACGTTTAATCTCGGCTGGTCTCAAACCTGTGAGCTCAGGCAATCCTCTCACCTCGGCCTCCCAAAGTGCTGGGATTACAGGCTTGAGTCACCGTGCCTGGCCTATTTTATATTTACACTACCTGTTTTTATTTCGTTTTTTCCTTCTTTGGAGAAATCAAGTATATATTATCATTCTAAATCCTGGCTGTCTCAGGAATTCTCAGATGCTTACAAACACATTGTGTGTGTGTGTGTGTGTGTGTGTGTGTGTGTGAGATCTAGTTTTTCTAGTTGTTTTCTTTTTTTTTTTTTCCTTTCTGAGTTGGAGTCTCATTCTGTCGCCCAGGCTGGAGTGCAGTGGCATGCTCACAGCCACCGCAGCTTTGCCCTGCTGGGCTTAGGCGATCCTTCCGCCTCAGCCTTCCAAGCAACTGGAACTACAGACACATGCCACCACACCCGGCTAGTTTTTGTGATTTATTGTAGAGATGAGATCTCGCCAAGTTGCCCGGGCTGGTCTCGAACCCGCGGGCTCAGGCCATCCTCTTGCCTCGGCCTCCCAAAGTGCTGGGATGACAGTCTGAACCACCGTGCCCAGCCTTTCTAGTTGCTTTCAGTGGGGAAGTTGGCATGCTCGAAGCTACTGTATTGCAGCTAGAAGCAGAATCCCTGACATGTCCTTGAATGAGACTTTTCTGCAAGCGAGTCACAGCAGAAAGAACTAGCTTGGACCCCAGCTTCACATGGACTGACAGGATACAAGCGCGGTCAGCAGGCCCATCTACCTGGTAGACTTGAACTCCTATATGGAGCGGGGAGCAGGGTGGTTTGGCAGAAGCTTGGGCACAAGACCCCATCAGACGAGGACTGAATTTTAGCTTGCAATTTTACTCTTGGTGAGACTTGGATCTAGTCATCAAGCTTATTTACTTATCTATGAAGAATGCCCATATCATCCATCTCACTGGAATGCTGTGGGAATTTAAACTTGTCTACTGTATATAAAGTAAGTAGTATTGGCCAGGCACTGCAGCAGCCTTCAAGAAATGGGTGGCAATGAAGTTAAAATCACCAGGCCTCACTGGGTACGGTAGCATATGCCTGTGGTCCCAGCTACCTGAGTGGTTGAGGCAGGAAAATTGCTTGAGCCCAGGAGTTCAAGACCAGCCTGGGCAACATAACAAGACTTTGTCTCTCCCCACAAAAGAAAAAAAAAATCACTTAGTCTCAATCCTCAGCATTTTGCCGACCACCAAAGACTTGGAAGGATCGGAAGTTGCTGCCTGGCTGGCTAAGCTGTTGGAAGGAGGCGTGGGGTAAGGCTGATCCCGTCCTGGAATGGGCTGTCCTTCGTAGCCTGGGTACTTGTGCTAGAACTGTGTATGGCTAAAAGGGACCAGGACCCTTTTAGCCATAGCCTGTGGCCATGTGCAAGGAAGCTCAACAAGGATCCCAGCTCAGGTTAGACTTGACCTCTGCCTCTGACTGACGCCCAGGCAAGTTCTCTTACTTCCTCCAACCTGTTTTCTCCCCGGTCAAGGTAACAGAGCAGGCACTGCTGGCTAGGCTTTAAAGTCCTGCCTTGGGTGGCATGGGAACAGTTAGTGGAGACACTGCGAGGCTAAGGTATCAGTTCCCTGAAAGGACATTTCTCTTTTTTTTTTTTTTTTTTTGAGTTGGAGTCTCACTCTGTCACCCAGACTGGAGTGCAGTGGCCGCTCCTGGCCACCGCAGCCTCCACCTGCTGGGCTCCAGCGATCCTTCCACCTCAGTCTTCCAAGTAGCTGGAACTACAGGCACATGCTCCCACGCCCGGCTAGTTTTTGATTTATTGTAGAGACGAGGTCTTGCCAGGTTGCCCAGGCGGGTGTCAAACCCGTGGGCTCAGGCAATCCACACGCCTCCGCTTCCCAAAGTGCTGGGATGACAGACTGAGCCACTGAGCCCAGCCTGGCATTTCTCTTATTAGTGCTTCTTCACCCTGGCTGCATTTAATAATTCCCTGGAGAACTTTAGCAAATATGACAACCAGGGCCCCATCCCTAGGGCTTCTGGAACAGGGCTTGGGGCCACTGGTAGGGAGTAAGTTCTTACCAGGTGATTTTAATGAATCGTCAATGTTGAAAGGGCCAGCTTAAGTCTCTGTACTCATTCAAGTGTGGAGCCCGTTGGGCCTGGAAGGAGCCCCAGGGTACCTCTGTCCAGCTCTTCTCTTACACAGAGACTGAGGCCTGCAAGGAGCAGGTGGGCTGGGAATGACAGGCTCTATTTCTTGGCCTGCCCATGGCCTGAGACGACATTCCCTTTTTAGAGCACAGCATGGCAGTGAACCAGACTCTGGAAGCAAAACAGGTCAGGCCAGGGAGGCGTCTAGGCCTGGGCGACCATGGCTGCTGTTACTCATGGTATGTCCACTGCCTGCCAGGCTCTGGGCAGGCATCTTACCTGCATCACTAGGTGGCATTATCCATGCTCTCTGGTGATGACAGAGCGGCCCATTTGGCTGAGGCCACCTGGGAGGAAGTGACCCACCCAGGAATCCTCCTGAAGCTGCCTGACTCTGAGCCCTGCCTGTGCCCCATTAGTTCCCTCTCTCTCTCTCTCCCCCCACAAGGGGAGTAGACCCACCAGTAGTGAGGTCCACCGACAAGGACCCCTCCCCAGAGCTGCTAGCCAGGCCAGCAAGAGGAGAGCAAGGCGGGAGCAAAGACCAGCTCCTGCCGGGCTTGGCGGCTCAGCCTGTAATCCTGCGCCTTTGGGAGGCTGAGGTGAGTGGATTGCCTGAGCCCGCGGGTTCGAGACCCGCCTGGGCAGTGAGATCTCATCTCTAAATAAAATAAAAAAAAATCAGCTGGGTGTGGTAGTGCATGCCTGTAATTCCGGCTACTTGGGAGGCTGAGGCAGAAGGATCGCCGGAGCCCAGCAGGTCGAGGTTGCGGTGGCCAGGAGTGCCACTGCACTCCAGTCTGGGCGACAGAGTGAGACTCCAACTCAAAAAAAAAAAAAAGACCAGCTCCTTTAAGCCTCAGTGTCTCTGGTAGCCCTAGTGCCATCTGTCCTCGGTGCAAAATACATTTCTTTTTTTTTTTTTGGAGTCAGTGTCTCACTCTGTCGCCCAGCCTGGAGTTCAGTGGCACGCTCCTGGCCACTGCTGCCTCGACCTGCTGGGCTCAGGCAATCCTTCCTCCTCAGCCTTCCAAGTAGTTGGAACTACACTTCTGGCTAATTTTTTATTTATTGTAGAGATGAGATCTCACCAAGTTGCCCGGGCTGGTCTCAAACCCGCGGACTCAGGCAATCCTCTCACCTCGGCCTCACAAAATACATTTCTAAGAAATTCTGCCCAACGATGACCAGGTTTTCTCAGCCTCAATTCTGGATACTACAAACGTCTGCCATTAGGAAAAAATGATTGTCATTTGACACTCATATGTTCCCTTTTCAAACGACAAACTGATATTTATCCTCCTCCTGAGATGAACAAATTCTAAAACAGAACCCTGAACACACAGTTTCCTAATTTGCAGAGAAACAATCATCTAAATGTGAAAGTTCTCGGTCAAACCTCCTGGTCATTGACTCATGTCCACAAGGTCAGGCAAAGGCTCCTCCCTGGACTCAGCTGAAATGGGATGTCATGACACTGACTTGCTTTTAAAGAAAAATGTTTAAACATGTTGGTAGGAAATGACTCCTTCTACCTTCTGGGTTAAAAAAAAAAAAAATAACTGCTGGTCAGACTCAGTGGCTCAGTCTGTAATCCCAGCACTTTGGGAGGCCAAGGCCAGTGGAGTGCCTGAGCCCACGGGTTCGAGACCCACCCGGGCAGCTTGGTGAGACCTCATCTCTACAATAAAATAAAAAATTAGCCGGGCATGGTAGCGCACTCCTGTAGTTCTGGCTACTTGGAAGTCTGAGGCAGAAGGATCTCCGGAGCCCAGCAGGTTGACACTGGGGTGGTTGTGAGTGTGCCACGGACTCCAGCCTGAGCGACAGAGTGAGACTCCAA
>NW_007249825.1:295921-297920 GCF_000164805.1 Carlito syrichta | reverse complement strand
GATTGCCTGAGCCCGCGGGTTCGAGACCCGCCTGGGCAACTCGGCAAGACCTCATCTCTACAATAAATCAAAAAATGAGCCAGGCGTGGTAGTGTGCGCCTATAGTTCCAGCTACTTGGAAGGCGGAGGCGGAAGGATCGCTGGAGCCCAGCAGGTCAAGCTCTGGGGGCAGATGGTAAGCCCTAGCCCCAGCTTGGTCACCGACTAACTGAGGACCTTGGACAAGCCACTTCTGCCTGAGGACCCCTCTGTCTAACCACTGTCCAGGGAAAGAACTGGAGTGGCACAGTCCACAAACCTGGCCACCCATCAGTGCCACCTGGGAGGCTTGTTGGTTTGTGACCTTTTAAGCACTTCTGTCTCTTCTGAAGCCAGGTTTGAGACCTGGCCAGTGGGCTGTCAAGGTCTGCACATCCAGTGGAAGCAGCAAAGCCCTTGGCCTACGAGCATGTGGATCTGAATTTTTTCCTACTTCAATTCCTGGCATGTTATAATTACAACAGATCTGGTAAGTCCCTGGACGGTATGTTCAGGGTAATAACCACAGCTAAGTTTTGTCAAGCTCTTATGAAGGGTCAGGCATGTGCTTCTTCACATGGGTATCTTGTTTGACCTTTAGAAGAATTTAGGAGGCAACTCCTATTAGTTTTTGGTTAGGGTTAAGAAAACTGCATTTAGGTTGTGAGACTTTTTTTTTTTTAGTTGGAGTCTCACTCTGTTGCCCAGATTGGAGTGCAGTGGTATGTTCATAGCCATCCCAGTGTCGACCTGCCGGGTTCCAGCGATCCTTCCGCCTCAGCCTTCCAAGTAGCCAGAACTACAGGCGTGCGCTACCACGCCCGGCTACTTTTTGATGTATTACAGAGACAAGGTCTCGCCAGGATGCCCAGGCGGGTCTTGAACCCGCAGGCTCAGGCAATCCACTCGCCTCGGCCTCCCAAAGTGCTGGAATTACAGGCTGAGCCACCAAGCCCGGCCAGGTTGTGAGACCTCTAAGCATGGAGTCAGGACTGGAACTCAGCAGCTTGGCTCCAAAATCTATGGCCTTAGTGGCTCCATCATTCAGTCAAATTCTTGGGGTCACCTGGACGTGCAAGGTGAGCCCAGCAGGAAAATGGCCTTCTCCAAAGCAGCATGCCCTTCCCTTTTTGTGCCCAGGCGTCCCCTGATAAGGGCATTTTGCTGTCTTCCCAAAAGGTGTATCAGGACCTGGTTCAATCTCTAGCATCATGGTTAACAATCCAGATACCCTGAACATTCCATTCCTTCCTAAATGGGTTGGTCATCTGTATGCTTTCCTTCTCTCTGTGACCCTGGAAGAGATTGCTCCAGGAAGTGCCCACTGCATGGATGGAAAGCGTGAGAGACAGGAGTTTGGGCACACCACACGTGCAGCAGCAGACACGGACATGCGGCTGCCATCTCCTACCTTTCACCAGGCGGTCATTGCTCAGCTTTGTCCCTGCCCTGGGTCCTTCTTGGTGGCTTGGTAGAACTCTTCTCCATGCCAGCCACACCAGAGACCTCGTCTGGTAGCCAAAGCCCCTTCCGCCCCCCCCCATCAACTTCAGATTATTCAAAGAATCTTTGATGTACACATGGTCACAATCAATGCAGCCCAGGCATAGGAGTGGCCCCAAAACACAAATGTGTGTGGATACATGTGTCCCTGAGGAAGAAATATTTAGCTAAGGATTGCCACTTCCAGGGAATGCAGAGACTCAGCTTGGAAAGCAACACATGCCAGGCACTGTGGCTCATGCCTGTAATCTCAGCACTTTGGGAGGCGGAGGTAAGAGGATTGCTTGAGCCCAGGGGTTCAAGACCAGCTTGGGCAAATTGGCAAGACCTCGTCTCTACAATAAATCAACAAATCAGTCAGGCATGGTGATGTGCACCTGTAGTTCCAGCTTCTTGGAAGGCTGAGGCAGATCGCCTGCGTCCAGCACGTCGAGGTTGCGGTGGCCGTGAGCATGCCACTGCACTCCAGCTTGGGTGA
>NW_007249825.1:292076-295748 GCF_000164805.1 Carlito syrichta | reverse complement strand
CCTTCCGAGTAGCTGGAACTACAGGCGTGCGCTACCACGCCCGGCTGATTTTTTTGATTTTATTGTGGAGATGAGGTCTCGCCTGCCCAGGCAGGTCTCGAACCCACGGGCTCAGGCAATCCACTCCCCTCAGCCTCCCAAAGGTGCGGGATGACAGGCTGGGCCACCGAGCCTGGCGTGATTGCTTATTTGAACAGGAAGACCCAACATTAAAAAAAAAAAGATCAGCCGTTGCCTTGCTAGACTCTGGTGTGCCATGTGCACTTTGAGCTATGGCTGTCGCCATGCTTCCTGGCTTTGGCCCCCTCTCCCACTTTGGGGAGGTGAATCTTCTTTTTCCCTTCTCCTCTCTAATTTACTTTTAAATAAACTTTTATTTCTTTGCCTCAAAAAAAAAATCATTGCTAATATGCTCAATGTTTGAATAATTTTAGGCACACCCAGCCCCCACTGGACTCGATTTCTCATCTAATTGGTCATGAACTTGCAAACGTGAGGACAGATGAGGACCACCCCCCAGAGCTGAGGCTCACTAGATTGATGTCACCAGGGCCTCCTTTACACACAAAACCCAGGCTCGGCCTATTTCCAAGGTCATTTTATTCACTGTGGGTTTTAACAGACAAAAGTCAGGCGGAACCCTGAGAAAGAAAAACCCTTTTACGTGCACAGGTGATGGACTTTCCTTTCTTGCCAACTTATTTCTCAAAAGGAGCTCCAAATTGGAAAGCAGGTCTCAAAGTTCCTGCAAGAGAGGTCATGTCGTTGAAATGTACAAGGTTGGGCTTGGTAGAGCAAAGGTGGCTGGAAATGGCAGGAAAATGTTCTCATTCAGGTCAGTTTAAAAGCAAAGGCTGAGCCGGGCTCGGTGGCTCAGCCTGTAATCCCACGCCTTTGGGAGGCCGAGGTGAGTGGATTGCCTGAGCCCACGGGTTCGAGACCCGCCTGGGCGGCGAGACCTCATCTCTACAGTAAATCAAAAAATCAGCTGGGCGTGGTAGTGCATGCCTGTAATTCCGGCTACTCGGAAGGCTGAGGCGGAAGGATCACCGGAGCCCAGCAGGTCGAGGCTGCGGTGGCCGGGAGCGGCCACTGCACTCCAATCTGGGTGTGACAGAGTGAGACTCCAACGCAAAAAAAAAAAAAAAAAAAGCAAAGGCTTTGGCGGGATACTGCTGAGAGGTCACCCATCCATATGTTGTGTGCTCTCCCATGATGTAGGAGTGAATCCATTTCAGCAGAAGGTCTTTCTGCCAAAAAGCATTAAATAAATTGTAGTATTGCCACACCAGGGAGTATGGCCCTGCCCGTCTAAAGAATCAGGCATATCTAATATCTAATATTTGCTGATGTGTTGCAAGATAAATTATGAAGTGAAAAAAAAATGCACGGTGCAGAAAAGTATGTTTTGTATGCTTTCATTTACATAGAAAAATAAAATACCGTAGGCTGAGTGTGGTGGCTCAAACCTGTAATCCCAACACTTTGGGAGGCCAAGGCAGAGGATTGCTTAAGCCCAGCCTAGGCAACATAGCAAGACCTTGTCTCTACAAAAAAATCACCAAAAATAAAAAATAAAAATAGCAGGTGTAGTGGCCCATGCCAGTAATCCAGCTACTTGGGAGACTGAAGTGGGAGGATCGCTTGAGTCCAGGAGTTTGAGGCTGCAGTGAGCCATGATGGTGCCACTGCACTCCTGCCTGGGCAACAGAGTAAGACCCTGACTCGAAAGAAAGGAAGGAAGGAAGAAAGAAAGAGAAAGGAAAAGAAAGAAAGAAAGGAAGGAAGGAAGGAAGGAAAGAAAGAAAGAAAGAAAGAAAGAAAGAAAGAAAGAAAGAAAGAAAGAAAGAAAGAAAGAAAGAAAAAGAAGGAACGAGAAAGAGAGAAAGAAAAAGAAAAAGAAAAAATATATATGCTTGAATATTCTTAGACTTCCCTGGAAGGAAATGCAAGACAGTAAAAATATTTGAGGAAGTTTGAAGAAGTACTTTTCACCGTCTATGCTTTTGCACATTTTGAAGTTTGAGTTTGTACCTTGTGAATATATAGTCTATTCAAAAAAGTAAATACTTTAAAAAATAGAATAAAATCCATTTGAAAACTAACCGAGTTTGTGCGATCCAGGGATGCTGCCACCAAAATGATGAGGTTGTCTCTGGGTTTGAGATGCAAGGCCAGTAAATGGGGTGGGAGGGGCCTGAACTCCCAACAGTGCTTGGGGGGCGGGGAGGGACAGAACCAGCGTTCTAGAACCGGGGTGGAGGCGGGGCGGAGGGGCAGGTTAGAGACTGGACCGGCCAAGGCTGAGTCTGAGCCCTGAGGCGAGAGCTCTGTGAGCCTTGCAGGTTACTGAGCCTCTCCCTCGCAGAGCCTCAGTTTTTTAACCTGTTAAATGGAATTAAATCCCTGCCTTCTTCATGGGGTTACTGTAAGATCAAAAAGCTAATGTGTGGGAAAGCGTTTTAAACCCATAAAGAACAAGACGTTTTGTCAGTTTTTACCTTGTCCTCCCGCCCACCGCATCCGCTAGTCCCTTCGCTGTTTTTTTTTTTTTTTGAGTTGAAGTCTCACTCTTGTCACCCAGGCTGGAGTGCAGTGGCACGCTCATGGTCACCACAGCCTCGACCTGCTAGGCTCAGGTGATCCTTCCGCCTTAGCCTTCCAAGTAGCTGGAACTACAGAGGCACACCACCACGCCCAGCTAGTTTTTGTGATTTATTGTAGAGAAGAGACCTCACCAAGTGGCCCGGGCTGGTCTCGAACCCCCAGGCTCAGGTAATCCAAAGTGCTGGGATTACAGGCTGAGCTACCACGCCTGGCCTTCCCGTCACTCTTAAAGCAAATGCCTCTGTCCCTAACTTCCTCTCTCAGGAAGTTCTCCCGTCTTTATCTTCCTCCCCCAGGGCAGCTCAGGGATTCCAGAACTAGCCTCGTGGTCAGCAGGTCACTGCTCAAACCTTCACCTGCCTATCTGGGGGCCCATACTCTGACCTGTCTGTCTGTACCACAAAGTCAATGCTCTTTACTGTTTGTAAATTTTACCTCAATAAAGAAAAAGCTTCTACTCTATAGATGAGACTCAGAGAGGCTAAGGGTTTGCTCAAGATGCACAGAAGATGGGCTCAGGTTGGAATCCTACCTGCCCAATCTTTGGTCCAGGCTCATCAGAGACTCGGCTGCCTCAGGCTCCTAGCACTGACCCTAGAAGCTCCACCCAGGCAGTGACATACATTCCTGGATCCCTCCCCTGAGTGTGGGAGCTATTCCTCTGGGAGGCTGGGGTCTCAGGATTCCAGAAGGCCCCACAGGTCTGGTCTGGGGCCCAGTCCCTATCCACAAAGCTGGCACTTGGCCTGAATCAGCCTCTGTAGCAGGCCCAGCAGTGACTCTGGAAGGTAAGGATCTGGGACCCAATGGGAGTGGGTGTCAAAAGGTCTGGGCCAGGTGACTGGGCCAGAGGAAGCCGCTTCTCCAGGCTAGCCGCAGGTGATGCCTCTCTGAGGCCCTGGGGGAGTCTCAGCTCCACCCTTCCCCTCAAGCTGGGTATTCTGGCACTACCATTCTGAGCCTGTTTGCTCAGGAGAAAACTGAGGGTTTAAAAAAAAAAAAGGGTAAAGGAGAAAACAAATGTAAAGCACTCAAGACAGAGTAGGCTTTTTTTTTTTTTTTTTT
>NW_007249825.1:287159-291840 GCF_000164805.1 Carlito syrichta | reverse complement strand
ACTCGCCTCAGCCTCCCAAAGGCGCGGGATTACAGGCTGAGCCACCGAGCCCGGCTTAGTACAGATATTTTTAAGACCAGATAACCAGTTGAAAAAACATTCCAAAATAGGCCAGGCACGGTGGATCACGCCCATCATCCCAGCACTTTGGGAGGCTGGAGTGAGAGGATTGCCTGAGCCTGTGGATTTGAGACCAGCCTGGGCAATTTAGCAAGAGCTCATCTCTACAATAAATAAATTTTTTAAAAAATTAGCCAGGCATAGTGGCTCATACCTGTAGCTCCTGTTACTTGGAAGACTGAGGTGGAAGGATCGCCTAAGCCCAGCAGTTGAGGCTGTAGTGTCCGGGAACATGCCACTGCCCTCCAGCCTGGGTGGACAGAGTGAGATTCCAACTCAAAAAAAAAAAAAAAATCCCAAAATAAATTCCAGAAAGAAAAAAGGTTTAAATATTTAAAAAAACCCCAAATCATAAACATATTAGAAGAAAGTTTTGCAAATGGAGAAAGAACTTTCTGGTCATGACATGGAAACCATAAATGAGAAGGCAATCAATTTGTTTCAGTAAAAACAAAACAATTTCTTGCCTTAAAAGTTATTCGGGACCAAAAAAAAAGACAAATGACAGTCATGTTCCTTAATGTATAAAAGAACCCTAGAAATCTTTATATAAAGGACAAAACACCAAATTTTTAAAAACATGTACCGACTGGGTATGATGGCTCATGCCTGTAATCCCAGCACTTTGAGAGCCCAAGGTAGGAGAAATCACTTGAGCCCGGGAATTGGAGACCAGCTTGGGCAACAGAGAGTGACCTCGTCCCTACAAAACAATAAAAAAAAATTAGCCAGGTGTGGTGGTGTACCCCTGCAGTCCCAGTTACTTAGGAGGTTGAGGCAGTAGGCTCTCCTAAAACTAGGATTATTAGGCTGTGGTGAGCTGTGAAGCTGCCACTGTCCTCTGGCCTGGGCAACAAAGTGAGACACTGTCTCAAAAAAAAAAAAAAAAAAGAAAAGAAAAGAAAAAGAAAAGACAGGCATGCATGAGCAGATAGGTCACAGAAAAGGGAATGCAAATAACTTAAACCAAAAATTTTTGGAGATAATTGTAGACTTACGGAAGAATTGCAGAGATCATTCCCATTTACCCTTCACCCAGCTTCCCCTATGTAGTCATAGGACAAGGATCAATACTAAGACCAACTTTGGTGTGTGATACTGTTAACTAAAATGCAGCATTTGTTCATATTTCACTAGTGCTGCCGTGACTGTCATTTTTCCAGTCCAGGATCCAGTTCAGGACCCCTCATTGCATTTCGTCGTCCATTCTCCTTAGCCTCCTTGCCTCTGGGACAGCAGACTGAGGCTGTGCATTACTGGGAGTACACGTCTGGAGTACACAATGTCGACGCATCTTACTGGTGATGTTAACCTTGATCTCTTGATTAAAGGGGTGTCTGCTGGGTTTCTCCACTGCCAAGTTACTGTTTTTCCATTTGAAATTATTAAGTATCTGGGGTGAGATACTTTTGAGACCGTGCAAAGATCCTGTCCTACTTAAACTTTTGCCTACTGATTTCAGCATCTATCAGTGAATTTTGCCTGCAATCATTACTGTGATGTTTTCATGGTCATCTTGTATTGCCACCAACCCCTTCCTTCTATACTTTGATTGGAATTCTTCTGTAAGGAAGACTTGTCACTTGTTCCCCATTTATTTATATACTCAGTTATTAGAGCAACAGAGTCATGGATATTTATTTCATTCTTTGGATTATAATCCAGTGTTATTTATTTTGTTGCTCATGTTGTTCCCAAATATGAAAGACGAAAATGCTTTTTTAAAATGTCAAACTAGCCGGGCTCGGTGGCTCAGGCTGTCATCCCACGCCTTTGGGAGGCTGAGGTGAGTGGATGGCCTGAGCCCGCGGGTTCGAGACCCGCCTGGGCAGCGAGACCTCATCTCTACAATAAATCAAAAAATCAGCCGGGCGTGGTAGTGCGTGCCTGTAATTCCGGCTACTTGGAAGGCTGAGGCGGAAGGATCGCCGGAGTCCAGCAGGTCGAGGCTGCAGTGGCCGGGAGCGGCCTCTGCACTCCAGTCTGGGTGACAGAGTGAGACTCCAACTCAAAAAAAAAAAAAAAGAGTCCCAGGCCTGGGCGGGGGCTTACCTGGCGGGTTGGACAGAAAGCACACCGTCAGCACTCTTGTCTTGTTTGTGCCATGAATTATTTGCTGTCTTTAAAAAAAAAAGTTGAATAAAACATTTCAGAGCCTCTAAAATAAATAAATAAGGAAATAAAACGTCAAGCTCACTCACAATTCTTTTCACAGTCACAAAACTTTTATTACAGTATATTGTTATAATATAGTGTATATTTGTCCTATTACATTAGCTGTTGTTGTTAATCTCTTACTGTGCCTAATTTATAAAGTTCCAACATAGGTGTGAGGGGACCCCCCCCAAAATTGGAATTATCTTTTGGTGGGTGAGTCCCTTATAGTATAGGCTTCCCCCACTGGTTAAGTGTTCTAGGAACCCATCGGCATCAATGTACTGGCTAGTGTTATTTGAGAGGCTGCATTCAGTTTCAGTGATTTTTTTTTTTTTAGACTCTTTCAACGCATTTGCCCATTTCATGATGGGTGATTTATGAGTGCACCTGCCCACACTGCGCCGAGTATTCAGCAGTTTTGGACCCCAAACTGCATGACCCTCATGCCCCGCCCTTCCTATTCACCTGATCTCACCCTGAGTGACATTTTTTTGTTTCCCTGGCTGAAAAGAGTCCTCAAAGGGAAAAGTCTTGCCAATATGGAAGAGGTGAAACATAAAACGACAGAAGTCCTAAAAGGTATCAAAATCGATACCTTTTCAGTTCAAAAACTGTTTTGAGCAGTGGAAAAAGCATCCTGATAGGTGTATTGCATAAAACGGAGAGTACTTTGAAGGTGACTGAACTTTAAACATATAAGAAAATACACAATTTTTGTTTTTAGTTGGAGTCTCTGTCACCCAGGCTGGAGTGCAGCGGCACACTCGCGGCCACCCCAGCATCGACCTGCTGGACTCTAGCAATCCTTCCGCTTCAGCCTTCCAAGTAGCCAGAACTACAGGCATGCGCTACCATGCCCAGCTCATTTTTGATTTATTGTAAAGACGAGGTCTCACCAAGTTGCCCGGGCTGGTCTTGAACCTGCAGGCTCATGCAATCCATTTACCTCGGCCTTCCAAAGTGCTGAGATTACAGGCTGAGCCACAATTTTTTAATAAATAAATTCTGGGTTTTTTAGGTCCCCATCATATGTATGTATGTATAGAAAAAAACAGTGTCTATACAATTTGGTACTCTCCGAGGTTTCAGACATCCACTGGGGGTCTTGCAACATGTCTCCCAAGAATAACGGGGAGCTACTATATACCAAACCACAACAGTGAAAAACGTTGATAGGGCAAGTACAAGTACATATGAAGACATTCTTCTGAATTCCCAGATCTCAGATGCTCTTCTTATACCCTATTCTGTATCCACATTCTTTGTGTTTGATTGGATCCTTGAATTTTATTTCATTTTTCCTGTGACATCCTCCACACATGTATATATCTTTGGCTGTGGCTTTGAGGGTTGAACATCCTTCTGGGTGACCACTGTTAGTCCCCATACAGCACGGGGAAATTTCTCACCTCACTCATAATTAGTGAAATGAAAATTTCATCAATTAGACTGACAAAGACAAAAAAAACTAAAGGATACAGTGAATTAGTGAGAATAAGGAAAATGCTGCTTATATCGTGGTAGACTTGTAGATTATACCACTGCCATGGGAAAACTTTGGCAATACCAATTAAATGGAAAACGCATCTATCCTTAAACTCAGCAATTTAACTTCCATTAATTTTTCCTAGAGACATATTCTGCCATGGGAAAATTATGTGCAGGGATGGTATTAGCAACATTGCCTGTGATGTCAAAAGACTGGGTCTGCATATGCCTTCTGTTAGATGACTGCTTAATTACTACGAGATATCTCATATGGGGACACCATGTGACAGTTATAACATAGCAGGCCTAAGCAGAGACATTGGGAATGTTCCCCAAATAGTGAGGTTTGGTCAAAAGGTTCACAAATCTGTAGATACAGTGCTAATATTGGTTTAAATAAAACAGAAAGAAAAGGGGCAACCCATTCGGATCCCCTCCCACTGTGGGAGCTTCTCTGTCCTCTCAATAAATCCTGCTTTCTCACACGCCAAAAAAAAAAAAAAAAGAAAGAAAGAAAGACAGAAAGAAAGAAAAGGCACACACACACACATACACACTTGGTGCACATCTCTGAAAGAATACTGTAGGAACTGGTAAAATGGGAAACGGAGTAGATGAAAGACCTGAGACAAACATTCACTGTTAGAATTTTTTTTCCTATCATGAGCAAGAAATAGCTATTAATTTTCTTTTTGCATGTTTTATTTTATGTATTTTTTAAGAGTAGGGGTCTCACTCTGTCACCTAGACTGAAGTGCAGAGGCGCAATCATAGCTCACTCCTGGGCTTGAGATTCTCTTGCCTCAGCCTCCTGAGAAGCTGGAACCACAGGTGTGCATCACCACACCTGGCTAATTTTCTTTCTTTCTTTTTTTTTTTTTTGAGTTGGAGTCTCACTCTGTTGCCCAGAGTGCAG
>NW_007249825.1:284434-287079 GCF_000164805.1 Carlito syrichta | reverse complement strand
CTCGAACCCGTGGGCTCAGGCAATCCACTCGCCTCGGCCTCCCAGAGTGTTGGGATGATAGGCTGAGCCACCGAGCAATTTTCTTAAAAAGTAATCGACGGGCTCGGTGGCTCAGCCTGGTGGCTCGCCTGTCATCCCGTGCCTTTGGGAGACCGAGGTGAGTGGATTGCCTGAGCCCGCGGGTTCGAGACCCACCTGGGCAGCGAGTCCTCATCTCTACAATAAATCAAAAATTAGCCGGGCGTGGTCGCACGCACCTGTATTTCCAGCTACTTGGAAGGCAGAGGCGGAAGGATCGCCAGAGCCCAGCAGGTCGAGGCTGCGGTGGCCGGGAGCGGCCACTGCACTCCAGTCTGGGCGACAGAGTGACTCCAACTCAAAAAAAAAGTGGCTGAAACACACACATAGTTACAATGTAATAGATTCTGCCTCCCAAGGGCATTAAATAAAGAAGCAGCAAATAAAGCAGAGAGGAGAGCTTTAGACTCAGGATAATGTGGCTTTATTCCTGGCTTCACCACTTCCTGACTGTGTGACCACAAGTGAGTATCCCAATCTCTCTGTGGCTCCGTCGTCTTATCTCTCAAATGGAGAGGACAATGGGGTCTAAATCAGAGCACGCTTGATGGGAATCCAATGAGATAATGCAGGTAAAGCACCACATGGCACAGTACTGGGGACTCAGTACGAACTGAGGTCTCTCCGGGAACGCAGGGAACAGCATTTCTGGCAAAGCAAGCGACATGACCACAAATACAGAGGCGTGACAACATCTTGCTCGAAATAATCTGGTAGAATGCAGCAGAGATACATAGTGAGTGGGAGGTGAGGGTTAGAGGTTCCCAGGGACAGGTCTTGGGGGGCATTCAAGGCTCTGCAAGGCAGCCTGGTCTTTATTATGTTTTTTCTGAATGTGGAAGTGTTGGTTTTTAGTATCCACTGCTAACTGTTGAGAAGTCAGAAGCCTATTCTTTTCCCTCTTTGGAAGCTGGTAGAATCTGCATTTTGCGGGCATCCCCTTCGGGTCCCCTCCTACTGTGGGAGCTTTTCTGTTCTTTCAATAAATCCTGCTTTCTCATTTAAAAAAAAAAAGAATTTGCATTTTGTTCTCTCAATATTCTGAAAATTCACCATGCTGGACCTCCATAAAGTTCATCCATGCTGCTGGTTTAGAGAGAAGTGAGGCGGAAGTTCCTATAATCTGACAGCTCACGGTCTTCCTTTCTGGAAAATTTTCTTAAACAACATATAAGATGATTCCCTCCCCTTTATTTTCTCAGTTCTCTTTTTTTGGGGAAATTCATGTTATGGGCGAGTCGTGTCTCCTGAACCGGTCCTCTGATTTTCGAATCCTTTTTTTCCTCCCATTTTTTATTTTCTTAGTCTTTTGACTCTATTTTCTGGAAAAAATTTTCAAGTTTATTTTTCAAACCTTCCATGTATCTTATTTAAAAGAATTGTTCAATCAAAGTATAATTTACACAAATAAAATGCGCAGATTTCAAGTGTACAGCGTGATAAATCTTGAGAAAGATGTTCGTCCCTGTCACCACCACCCAATAGATATCTGTGATATTCCCTCCTGTTATATTCCCTCTTGCTTCTTTCAGTCAATCAACTGCCCTTTATGGAATCACTGTTCTGATTTCTATCGAGCAAAATAGGTTCCCAAAGAATGAAAATGTGAAAATCAATACATTAAAAATAGTAGAAGGGGACATTCTAAGTAAGGAAAGGACTTCCTAAACCTAGCACAGTAATATTTTAAAAAATTAATAGCCTGGGCGCAGTGGCTCATGCCTATAATCCCAGCACCTTGGGAGGCCGAGGTGAGAGGATTGCCTGAGCCCACGGGTTTGAGACCAGCCCAAGCAACTCTGCGAGACCTCATCTCTATAATAAATCAGGAAATTATCTGGGTGTGGTGGCGCGTGCCTGTAGTTCCAGCTACTTGGAAGGCTGAGGTGGAAGGATCACCTGGGCCCAGCAGGTTGAGACTGTGGTGACCATGAGCGTGCCACGTGTTCCAGACTCTGAGTGACTGAGTGAGACTCCAACTCAAAAAAAAAAATTAATAGACTTTATTTTTAAAGCAGTTTTAGGTTCACAACGAAATTGAGCAGAAAGTATGAAGAGTTCCCATATACTCCTTTCTCCCACAAGTCCTCATTTATAACAATTGATGAACCAACACCGATATATTGTTATCATCCCAAATTCAGAGTTTACATTGGGAGTAACTCTTGGTGTTGTACATTCTATGGCTTTTGACAAATGGACAGTGACATGTGCCCACCGTAACAGTATCATGCAGAGTAGTTTCACTGACCTCAAAATGTGCTCTCAGCTAGGGGAAGGAGGGGCACACCTCATCAACAAGCGTACCTGCCTGATCAATGTTTATATCCCTAACCCTGAACTGTACCCCACATCTTTATCATAAATAAAATTTTAAAAATGTGCTCTGTGCTCTATTCATGGCTCTCTCTCCCCTAACCCCTTGTAAGCCCTGACCTTTTTTTTTTTTTTTGAGTTGGAGTCTCACTCTGTCACCCAGACTGGAGTGCAGTGGCCGCTCCCGGCCACTGCAGCCTCGACCCGCTGGGCTCCGGTGATCCTTCCGCCTCAGCCTTCCGAGTTGCTGG
>NW_007249825.1:246575-284414 GCF_000164805.1 Carlito syrichta | reverse complement strand
GTTGCTGGAACTACAGGCGCGCGCTACCATGCCCGGCTAATTTTTGGTTGATTGTAGAGATGAGGTCTCATCAAGTTGCCCAGGCGGGTCTCGAACCTGCGGGCTCAAGCGATCCACTCACCTCGGCCTCCCAAAGTGCTGGGATTACAGGCTGAACCACCGAGCCTGGCCAAGTCCTGACCTTTTTACTGTCTTCATGGTTTTGCCTTTTCCAGAATGTTGTATCATTGGAATCATACATTATGTCGCCTTTCAGATTGTCTTCTTTCACTGAGCAATGTGTATTGAAGTTCCTTCATGTGTTTTTTCTTTTTAGATTAGAAAATAATTTATTTAGAAAGTAAATGAGAGAGAGAGAAAGAGGAGATTCACCTCCCCAAGGTAGGGGAGGGGACCAAAGTTAAAAAAATGGTCTGGCTATAGCTCAAAGAGCACATGGCCACACCATAGCTTAGCAAGGCAATGGCCCCTCCATGTGTTTTCATGGCTTGATTGTCCAGTTCTTTTTAGTGCGGAATAATATTCCATTGCCTGGATGTGTCATGGTTTATGTATCCATCCAGCTTGGTTGCTTTCAACGTGATGATTATGAATGAAGCTGCTATGAACATCCATGTGCAGATTTTTGTGTAGATGTCAGTCTACAACTCACTTGGGTAAATGTGTGATGGCTGGATTATATAATAAGAGTATGTTTCATTTTGTAAGTAACTGCCAAATTATCTTCCAAAGTGGTTGTACCATTTTGCAATCCCACCAGCAATAAATCAAAATTTGTATTTCACATCTTTGCCATCATTTGACCTTGTCGATGTTTTGGATTTTAGCCATTCTAATAAGTGTGTAATGGAATCTCATTGTTGTTTTAATTTGTCATTTCCTAATGTATGGTGTTGAACATGTTTTCATATGCTTATTTGTTATCTGTATATAATCTTTGGTGAGATGTCTCTCCAGATCTTTTGACCACTTTTTAAAAAATTTATTTATTTGCTGTTAATGTATAGTAATGCAATTATTTTTTATTCCATGGCCTTGAAACTCTCTTTCAAATTAACTTATCAGTTCTGGTCATTTTTTGTAAATTCTTATGATTTTCTATGTATATAATAACATCATCTACAAATACAGTTTTGCCTCTTCCTTTCTGATCTTTATGCTTCCTATTTCTTTTTCTTGCCTTATCAAATTTCTAGGACTCTGTTGAGTTTTTTAGTTCTGTGTTCATGCTTTCAGGAGATTTTGTTCTCTGAATGTTACTTTTTCATAGCATTCTGTTCTTGCTTCATGAAAGCAATATCTTTTATCTCTCATTGATACTTTTTAACAATTTAGTTTATGTTCTCTACATAGTCTCTGTTTCCTTCAAATTATTTTTTTCCTTTTTATTGCTTTTGGCTTTCTCAGATCAGTTTTCTCAAATATTCAATAATCCTTGGATGCCTATTTGCAATTAAGAAATAAGAACTTGGCCGGGTTCAGTGGCTCAGCTATAATCCCAAAACTTTGGGAGGCTGAGGCGAGTGGATTGCCTGAGCCTGCGGGTTCGAGACCAGCCCGGGCAACTTGGCAAGACCTCTTCTCTACAATAAATCAAAAATTAGCCGGGCATGGTAGTGCATGCCTGTAGTTCTGGCTACTTGGAAGGCTGAGGCAGAAGGATCACCAGGGCCCAGCGGGTCAATGCTGGGGTGGCCGTGGGTGTGCCACTGCACTCCAGCCTGGGCGACAGAGTGAGACTCCAGCTAGAAAGAAAGAGAGAGAGAGAGAGAGAGAGAGAGAGAGAGAGAGAGAGAGAGAGAGAAAGGAAGGAAGAAAGGAAGGAAGGAAGGAAGGAAGGAAGAAAGAAAAAAAGAAAGAAAGACAGTCCAGGTGTGGTGGGCTCGCACCTATGACCCCATTACTTTGGGAACTGAGAGGATGCCTGAGACCAGGGATTTGAGATCAGCTTGTGCAACATGAAGAGACCATGTCTCTACAATAGATAAATAAATAAAAACTTAGCCAGGCATGGTGGCACACACCTGTAGTTCCACCTACTAGGAAGGCTGAGCCAGAAGAATCACTTGAGTCCAGTGGGTTGAAGTTGTGGTAGCTGTGAACATGCTACTGCACTCCATCCAGCCTGGGTGACAGAGTGAGACTTCAACTCTAAATAAATAAATAAATAAATAAATAAGGGCTTAAACACGCATTGGAAGCTCCATGTACAGGAGTGAGGCTTGTTGGTTTTATGCTCCTTCATGGGGCATGACATAATCAGGTGGCCACTTATTGGGGGAAACTCCTGCTGTCAATAACTTTAGATATTTCCTTCTGATCAGTCAAATTCCCCCCAAAATATTATTCTAATTTCTTTCTTTCTTTCTTTCTTTTTTTTTTTTTGAGTTGGAGTCTCACTCTGTCACCCAGGCTGGAGGGCAGTGGCACACTTCCGGCTACCGCAGCCTCAATCTGCCGGGCTCACGCAATCTTTCTGCCTCAGTCTTCCAAGTAGCTGGAACTACAGGCACACGCCACGATGCTTGGCTACTTTTTTTATTTATTGTAGAGATGAGATCTTGCCAAGTTGCCCGGGCTGGTCTCGAACCCGCGGGCTCAGGCAATCTTCTCACCTCGACCTCCCAAAGTGCTGGGATTATAGGCGTGAGCCACTGTGGCCCGGCCGTATTCTAATTTCTTATCTGGGGAGCAACAGGCTGGCTGCCAGGCTTCTAGGAACCCAGCAGGCAGCTAGGGCTGTGGGGATTTGTATCCAATATTCCTACATACTTGTTATAGTGTCCACACCTTCAATCATGCCTGGCATCCCCCAGTGTAGAGAACCTGTTTTATCAAGGAATCCAAGTGGGTACCACTCAGCTCCTGATTTTAGTATGTTCTCTTTTACCCCTTTTGTCCAAAGTCCCTGCTATTACCAGCACCTATGCCTTTACAAGGTTCTGCAGCATAAATCAAATTGACTTTAGGCTTTCCTCATTGATGGTATAGAAATCTCTTTCCATGGTTCCTCTAAACCAGTAACCAGCAGCTCATTGGCTTGCCAGTTTCCAAAACGTTGCCACCGTTTTCCCCTCCTGTCCTGTCTTTATTGGTTTCTAGTTTTGTTTGTTTGTTAATCCCTTTGTTGTAGTAGGAATGGGATTTTAGGAGGAAGTGAAGTTAGATCCACGTGTTCAATTTACCATTTCAAACAGAAGTGCTGCTAACGTATTTTACTTCCTTAATAAAGAACAAAACGAGACTCGGTGGCTCAGCCTGTAATCACAGCACTTTGGGAGGTCGAGGAGAGTGGATTGCCTGAGCCCGTGGGCTCGGGCAAGTTGGCGAGACCGCATCTCTACAATAAATCAAAAACTAGCCAGGCGTGGTAGCGCGTGCCTGTAGTTCAAGCTTCTTTGAAGGCTGGAGTGGAAGGATCGTCAAAGCCCAGCGGGTCAACGCTGGGATGGCCATGAGCATGCCACTGCACTCCAGGCTGGGTGGCGGAGTGAGATTCCAGTTCCATAAAATAAAATAAAATAAAGAACAAAATAAAGTTATGCCCTGATTCTTCTATTCTTGCATGGAAATAGAACAATTTAAATTTTTAAAATGAGTCCCCCCAAGATGTAAAATATTATTCCCAACATTACTGAATTTCTCATGTTCTTGCTTCAAAGCCCATTTTAAGAGTGTTGAAAAGTCTTGTTTTGTCCTCGCAGTGATCGTATAAGATTTCTTGGAAGCCGGATAGGATACTGACATTTCTCTTGCCTGAATAGCAATGGTATTGCAGGACTTACTGAGCACCTGCTGTATACCAGTCCGGAATCATGACAATCTGATGAGGTTTCAGTTCTGACGGGTCCCTCCAGGGATCCCCTCCTAGTTCAATCCTCACAGTTCTTTGCCTCTAGGAGTCCTAGCGCAAAGCCAGCCCTCCCAGGCCTGCTGAACCTGGAAATAGGTCTCCCCTCATCCCTGGCCACTTGGCTCCTTCCGTGCCCTTGATGCCAAGAACAGAATTCTGGAACTGGTGGCCACATAGTCACTGGAATCTCTAACTCAGGTTGCTATCCTCTGTTTAGCAGAGGAAAACAACCTTTAGCCCTAACCACAAAACCGAGCCTCTTTCTGTGGTCTGTGCAGTCAAATTCTTCTCAGCACTTGATCAAAATGTAGTCTCATTTGCGTATGTAAGTTTTTCTGTCTAGGCAGAGAGGTCAGAGGGGTGACAAAGGCCCCCCTAATTCTAGAGAATGGGGAACAGCAGCAGCAGAAAGGGGAGGGAAGACAATGGGGGGAGGGGTGGGGGGAAAGAGAGAGAGAGACAATGAGAGATGCTAGGCAAACTGGTTCTACAGACCCGCCCTGCCATTCTCCCCCAGCTCACTTGGGAGTGAGGACAAGCTGGAAAGGGCTGCTGGACTGGAGGCAGTGGGTGCCGCCTGAGTCTCTGAGTCTCCCCACAACCTCCCTTTTCCAGGCAAGGGAGTTGGGTATTGACAGCACCACCCTGCTTGCCAGAAGGGGAGACGGTCAGCTCACCTCTCAGGTTGAGGTCTCAGGATGGCAGAGATCCCCTGGAGGAGCTACAAGAGATGAACTTGGAAGAGCTCTCGGGTGGGTCAGAGGGTGCCAAATGCCACCCTTGAAGGAATGGGGCAGTGGCACAGGAGCTGGAGGCATCGGGAGAGGCCAGCCTGACAGGATTCCACCTGCATCAGGGCCCTGTGTGAGGTCAGGAGGCAGAGCACTGGAGGTGTGGGCGGTCCCGAACTCCCACTTCTCCCCGGTGGATCCTGAGTCAGCATTCAGACAGCTGTCATCCTAGAGGCATTCAACAACAGAGGGAGAATAACAAGCTATGTAAAAACACACGTTGCTCCTCTTCCTTCCTTCCCTTCTCCTGGCCCCAAGTCTGGGGCAGGCAGGGTCAGCAAGTTGGGGTCAGGAAGGGAGCGGAATGCTCAGGACGGGAAACTGAACCTCAGCTCCTCTTCAGACTCATCTTAGGAGAAGAGGCGAAGCCTTGAACTGGTGGGGGAATTGTGGGTCTAATTTGCATCAGATCACGCTTTATATTACCTAGACGGAAGACTGTTGGCCAACAGTTGGAAGCCCCAGTGAAGGTCTGGGGTCTGTCGGAAGTGTCATCTGGGGGCGGGGGAAAGAGTTGGCCTAAGAGGTTTGCAGAGCAGTATGGGAGCAAGAAATGGTTACAATGATTATATGTAAAGAAGGTTCTGGACTGGGCTCGGTAGCTCAGCCTGCAATCCCAGCAATTTAGGAGGCTGAAGCGAGGGGATTGCCTGAGCCCCGGGGTTTGAGACCAGACTGGGCAACTTGGTGAGACCTCGTCTCTATAATAAAATAAAAAATAGCCAGATGTGATAGCGTGGGTCTGTAGTTCTGGCTTCTAGGAAGGCTGAGGTGGAAGGATCGCCGGAGCCCAGGAGGTCGACGCCGGGGTGGCCATGAGCGTGTGTGCCACTGCACTCCAGCCTGGGCGAAAGAGTGAGATTCCAACTCAAAGAAAAGAGAAGGTTCTGGAAAGCCCTCCAGCTACTTATCTTCAGACTCAGCTCAGATGTCCTTTTTCCAAGGAGCCTTCCTGGACAAAAACCCCACAGGCCACATGCTCACCTCTGTCCCAGCACAGATTTACTCTGCAGTGGCGGGTGGGAGGGGAGCGGTTCTCTGGACACTAAATGCCACAAGGGCAAGGAGGAGAGTGTCACGATCCCAACTCGCTGCAGCCTCAATCTCCTGGGTTCAAACAATCTTTTCACCTCAGCCTCCCAAGGATCTGGGACGACAGGCGCACGCCACAAAGCTGGGCTAACTTTGAAAAGTTTTTTTGTAGAGGTGGAGTCTTGCTATGTTACCCAGGCTGGTCTCGAACTCCTGGGCTCAAATGATTCCCCACCTTGGCCTCCCAAAATGCTGTGATTACAGGTGTGAGCCACTGTGTCCGGCCTCAAATTCTGTTTATTAAATCTCCCCATATGTAAATAAGTAGTCTCAATTGTTCCATGAATTAAAGAGGAATAATTCTTCATCTCGGCTTTTTGGACCTCTTTCCCTATATATTGAGTCATTTCACATCTTGCTAGAAGTCCAAAGGTCTGCACTAAAATATAGAAAGATGTGTGCAATGCTCTCTTCTGAATCATAGCCAGCTTGTCTGATTGCATACCCACACAGAGCTTCTCACATCTGTGATCTCACTTGCTTCTCACTATAACCCCACGAGGTGTAGGAGACTCTGCCGATGCCATCATTACCTTAATTTAAATTTTACGGGTGAGGAAACGGAAGAGCAGAGAGATTGTGACCTGGCAAGTTGCAGGAAGTAGGTGGTGATGCTGCCAAACCATCTCAGGAATTCTGATCCCAGATTCCAGGTTGGTTACTGCAACATCCTCAGCTCATCGGAATGTCCAGGAAGAAGGGGGAGGATTTACAAAACAGATTCATAAACACTATGTTTATATGTTGATAGGGTGTGTTTAAAATAGTCAGAGATCTAGAGAAAGAAATCAGTACAAAGATGTTCACTGGAGTGTTGTTTATAATAGGGTGAAGGACTTGGCTGTGCCAGCTCAGTGGGACAACCTTTACAGTCATAGAAATTGGAGGCTGGGCGCAGTGGCTCAAGCCTGTAATCCCAGCACTTTGGAAGGTCAAGGTGAGGGGGTTGCCCGAGACCAGCCTGGGCAACGTGGCGAGACCTCACCTCTACAATAAGTCAAAAAATTATCCGGGCGTGGTAGCACGTGACTGTGGTCCCAGCTACTTGGAAGGCTGAGGCGGAAGGATCGCCGGAGCCCAGCAGGTCAATGCCGGGGTGGCCATGAGCATGCCACTGCACTCCAGCCTGGGCGACAGAGTGACAGAGAGGAAGGAAGGAAGGAAGGAAGGAGGGAAGGAAGGAAGGAAGGAAGGAAGGAAGGAAGAAAAAGGCTGAGGGTGGTGACTCAAGCCCATAATCCTTTTGGGGGGCCAAGGTGAGAGGATTACCTGAGCCTGCGGGTTCAAGACCGGCCAGGGCAACATGATGAGACCTCGTCTCTACGATAAATCAAAAAAGTAGCCAGGCGTGGTGGCGTGCGCCCGTAGTTCCGGCTACTTGGAAGGCTGAGGCAGAAGGATCGCCGGAGCCCAGCAGGTCGACGTTGGGGTGGCCGTGAGTATGTCACGGCACTCTAGCCTGGGCGACAGAGTGAGACTCCAACTCATAAAAAAAGAAAAAAACTTAAAAACAAAGAAAGGTGCTACTTTTATCTGTTGTTTTTTCCTCCTATGGAGGCAGGCGTCTGGGCAGTGAGTCTCAGATGAGCAGAGTTTGAGCCCTGAGAAGCCAGGTTGGACGAGTTGCTCGTCCAATCTGAAAGGGAGGATACCTGGGAAATGTCACAGCCAAAAACCAGGTGAACGGTCCAATGTGTCATCTGCTGGAATAGGCTAGCAAGAGAGACAATTCAGGTGCAAACTCAAATAACTAGATGACGTCCACTGGTGGGGGGTGGAGGGTGTCACCCACCCCTGGGCAGACAAGAGGGAAACGGCAGGGCTTTCTCAAGAGAGACTCAGCCTCCTTTATGGACAGGAAGGGCACCACTGCTGTGCCAGCTCAGTGGGGACAACCTTTACAGTCACAGAAATATCGGCAAACACCATCCCAGTAGTAGCAACACTGTCTCGCGTCTCCTTCTCTGCGCATGTCCGTATCATTATTCTCTCTCTCGGCGTGACAGACTGCTCTGCCTGCTGTCTTATTATTATTATTATTTTGAGTTGAGGTCTCACTCTGTCACCCAGGCTGGAGTGCAGTGGCACGATTACAGCTCACCCCAGCTTCAAACTCCCGGGCTCAGGAGATCCTCCTGCCTTAACCTCCCGAGTAACTTTGACCACAGGTGTGGGCCACCACATCCAACTAATGCTTGATTTTTTTTGTAGCGATGAGGTCTCATGATGTTGCTCATGCCCAGACACGGCTGGCCTCGAACTACTGGGCTCAAGCAATTCTCCTGCCTCGGTATCCCAAAGTGCTGGAACTACAGTCGTGAGCCACTGTGCCCAGCCTGCCTGCTGTCTTATACAATTTTCTTAGCTCATCCCTTCTGTGACCTCTGGCCTCAGCAATAGCGATGATCGCAGGACCTACAGCCTCAAGGAGATCCAGGAAGCACAAGCTCAAAGTCAGGGAAGTGAAGGCGGCAGCAGTGGCTGCCGGGAAAGGCCATGAACCACCAGGACTGAGGAGGAGAGCTGATCTGAGAGGTACAGTATTTTGCACCTGGGAGCTCAGAGTCAGTCGGCCGCAGTTGTACTCTGCCCTTGGGTGACCCAGGAGTGATGAGACCTGGGCTCCCAGGGCCTCGTCATAACCCTTCTGGCCCTCCCTGGCCCCTTCCTCCGGCAGATGTTGTGGACTCTTGAGACACAAACACCTTTTCTCTTCACGTTTTAAAAGGTGCTGCCTTAAGAGGCAGGATAACGGTCTGAGTCAGTTGTCCAGATTTTGCATCTTTGGCCTCTCTGTCCCAGCTACTTGTCAGTCTCCTGTTGGTCAAAATGAAGACCACGGGCACAGTTAATCCCCTTTTGTTTTCTCTTTTCGATTAGATGAGAGAAAATTGTCAAGTCACTAACCTCTCCAGCCTTTGTGTCTTAAATTCTTTCATTCCTTCATCAAGCAAGCTTGTCCTCCAAATGGTGCAGTGATTTCTTTTTCTTTAGGCCCCAGGCACAGGGTTTAGAATCTCCAGATGCCGTTACGTATGGTGCAGTTTGGGTTGCCATGGTGCTGGAATCGGTCTGTAAATACTGAAATACCGTGATGGCACGGGTGCCTCTCCTAGGGAGAGGATGACGTGTTACGTGTGGATGTGAGTTTTGTGTAGATTTTAGCCACTTCATGACTTGGGCGATATGACTTGGTGGTGATTCTCATCTTTTTCACATCCTAATCCGATCGCTTTGACTCTGTCAATCGACTCAGTTACAACCAATCACTCATATAGCCAAATGACCCATCTGATAGAAGGAGGCTGAACTCAGAGCTGCTGGATAAAGTTCTTTCTGGCCTTGGACATTCATGGCTTTTGCAAGCTCTGCTGTGGCTTGAAGTCCCTTTGGATTTGGGGTTGGCTGACCATAAGTCTCCAAAGATACATCACCGTGTGCTGAGCTCATGTCTTACATTCTTCTGCTTTTCCCAGCAGCACCTTGATCTCTTGGTCACCATCCTCAGCATCTCACCCCAGCGCTGGAGGAGTGAGCCGACCCCTGGTCAGGGACATTTATGCAGCCTCAGGAGAGGAGCGCCACAGCCCTTTATTTTCTTTTTCTTTTTTTTTTTTTGAGTTGGAGTCTCACTGTCGCCCAGACTGGAGTGCAGTGGCTGCTCCCGGCCACCGCAGCCTCGCCTGCTGGGCTCCGGCGATCCTTCTGCCTCAGCCTCCCGAGTAGCCGGAATTACAGGCACGCGCTACCACGCCCGGCTGATTTTTGGTTTATTGTAGAGATGAGGTCTCGCTGCCCAGGTGGGTCTCGAACCCGCGGGCTCAGGCAATCCACTCACCTCAGCCTCCCAAAGGCGCGGGATGACAGGCTGAGCCACCGAGCCCGGCTAGTCCTAAGTCAGCTGGACCACCATTTACCAGACACACACCGGGTGAAGATACATTTGTTAGAGATACACTGGGGGTTCCCCTACTGGCCTCATGCCCTTCTCTCTAGAAATGCCCCCAAAGCCCTGGCGAAGGGAGGAGGTCTAGGTAGTCATGTGTTCACTATGTGATCTCAGCCCTTGGCCAAATGGGATTGAATAAGAAAGACACCTCACTGTGATTGAGCCAATCAGACTCTCTAGAATTCAATCCAGGGTCTCAGTGCTGGAACGGTGACACAGCACCGCAGGCCTGTGTCAGGTGCTAGCATCTGTTGTGGGAGCCTCTGCCCTCTGGCCCACTCCTGGATGCTACTACCTCTTGGGCTTGGAGGTGACGTTGGGTTCCCCTAGCATCTGCCTTGGGGCAACTTGCTGGGAATGTGCATGTGAATTTACCCTCTCTCCACGCTCCACTTTGGCCCCCTTTTGGTAGAGCAGCATCTAAATAACTGTTCAGGTTGCTCATCTTCGCGATGGTCCATCCCCGATTGGCCTATTCCTGGTCTACTCTTCCTGAAGGGCCTTGGCGTGACTGGTACAAGACTCAGAGGAAGGAGAGGGACTAGCAGAAGAAATGCATCTTGCTGGGGAGTGGATTGTCTAGTGCCAGCAGGGTGGGCTCTTCTGGCTCTCCTTACAACCGAAGGGGCGCCTCTCCCCGAGTTGCCATCAGGGCTCTTGTGGTTTCAATGGAGCTGCCCCTACTAGGGCACGTGCACGTCAAAACTGGAGGTCCAGAAAACAGGCCTGTCCCCACCAGTGGCAGGGCCAGGGCTCAGGAGTGGGCACAGAGGCCCACATGCATGTGCCTAGATGTCTGTTACTATATAAAGTATGTTCTACTCTCTTACTTTGACAAATATATCTTCACAATGAGAAAACAACCCAGTATTTGTTTCTGGCTTTTATTTTTCAGAAAATTAGCAAAATATGAAAGACAACTTCGATACTTTGATTTTAATTATTATTGTGTACACTTCGATGCGTTGTTAATGGGTTTGTGATGTTTGTGAGAGCAGTAAAGAGATATATATAGATAAGCTATCAGTTATTCTCTTTAGGCCACGGTATTTATTTTTCTTTCCTGTACTTCAGCAAATTCACCATTTATGTTGTTGTAGGCAAAATTTTCATATAACTTGTGTTCTACTGACAGTGACACTAACTTGGGCAACTTTTATAGTTCTTTGTTTTTTCTTATGACTTTCAACTGGAATAACTTTGTTCTGTTGAAGCAAAAGCAACTGCCCATAAAATTATTAAAGCAATACTTAGGTTTTACTCTGTAAAATTACTAAAGCAGTACTTAGGTTTGGAAACGAGCCATAGACGTCATATCAGAATCAAACATTGTAATGGGGCTGCATGTGACAAATTATCTTTATTGCAGAAAATATTGTAACATATTTAATTGTGTCATGTAAATTGCTATCACTTGTAGTGCAATCTTGCCCAACTCTTATAGCAACAGCTAGAGCCCTGGAGTAACATAAATAGGGAATATTGTGTTTCACCCATATTACATCCAGATCTACTTATAGACACATCTAAGAACAATACAGGCCACGTGCATTGGCTCAGGCCTGTCATCCCAGCACTTTGAGAGGCCGAGGTGAGTGGATGGCCTGAGCCCACGGGTTCGAGACCAGCCCAGGCAACTTGGCGAGACCTCATCTCTACAATAAATAAATAAAAAAATTAGCCGGGCGTGGTAGCGCGTGCCTGTAGTTCCAGCTACTTGGAAGGCTGAGGCGGAAGGATCGCCGGAGCCCAGCAGGTCGATGCTGGGGTGGCCGAGACCATGCCACTGCACTCCAGCCTGAGTGACAGAGTAAGACTCCACCTCAAAAAAAAAGAACAATACAGGCCGGGTGCAGTGGCTCAAGCCTGTCATCCCAGCACTTTGGGAGGCTGAGGCGAGAGAATTGCCTGAGCCCAGGGGTTCGAGACCCACCTGGGCAACTTGGTGAAACCTCGTCTCTACAATAAATCAAAAATTAGCTGGGCGTGGTAGCATGCACCTGTAGCTCCAGCTACTTAGAAGATTGAGGCGGAAATCCCCTGAGCTCAGCAGGTCGAAGCTGGGGTGACTGGAAGCATGCCACGGCGCTCCAGCCCGGGCGACAGAGTGAGACTCCAACTCAGAAAAAAAAAAAAGAGCAATGCAATTTAACAATATTGCACAATGGTCCTCTGCCACCGTGTGCAACTGTTGTGAAAATTGTACTCATTTGTCAATACCTTCCAAGCCTGAATTAGAACATGAGGAAAAGAAGAAAAAAAGTCACACAGGCCCACCAGGAAATAATACTTCCCCAGGCAAGAATCGTTGTACTTGTATAATTTGAGGATCCGGCAAATTGATCCACCTGTGTTTCTCTGACCTGAGATCTAAATCCCTCTCTGAAGCAGCATCTATCTCCAGTGCTGTAGCCAGCACAACCCACAAGTCTCCAGGATGACCAGACAACGCCAGAGGCTGGGCCTCTGGTGAAGTGTCTCCCAAGTCTGACACGTGTTCAAGTGTCCGTTCTGGCTGGGGATGTCTACAGTTACGACTTGTGCTGCGCTGACGCTGAGCACAGGATACCACATGGTCGAAACATCTCTGTGCTCCTTAATACATGTGCTTCATGTGCTTGTTTCTCCTGTATGAGGCTCATGGAAGGGGTGTCCTGTGCCTGAATTTAAAGGGAAAGACTCAGCCGGGTTCGGTGGCTCAGCCTGTTATCCCGCGCCTTTGGGAGGCTGAGGTGAGTGGATTGCCCGAGCAACGCCTCATCTCTACAATAAAATCAAAAAATAAACCGGATGTGGTAGCGCGCGCGCCTGTAATTCCGGCTACTTGGAAGGCTGAGGCGGAAGGATCGCTGCAGCCCGGCAGGTCGAGGCTGCGGTGGCCGGGAGCGGCCACTGCACTCCAGTCTGGGCGACAGAGTGAGACTCCAACTCAAAAAAAAAAAAGAGAAAGACTCCTGTAATGGCATAAAGCAGTCTGATTTTCTACAGGGAGTGGGGTGACAGACACTAGGGGGCACCTGCTAGGCTCCAGGTCTGTGCTAAGCCCACCTTTCTTTCCTTCCTTTCCTTCTCCCATCTGTCTTTCCCTCCCTCCCTCCCGAGGGTATTCCAACCTCTGCACCTTAAGGCAACCATGGCTGGCCCTGCCCTCCCAGGGTGAAGCCCGGCCCCAAGGGTAGTGGATTCCCACTGCTATCATGGCCTAGACTCTTTGACTCTAGACGACTGGAGGAAAGGAGGGAGGTGGAGGTTTATCATTTAAAGGAAGAGCAGAGTGCTCAACAAACTGAATTTGAGAAAATTTCCTGTGACACTAACCATTTCTCTCGTGCTGAGCAGAAGACTGGCATCCTGGTTATCTAATTGTGTTCCTTTTCTTTCAAAATGCGTGACTTTTTCCTTGCCAGAATCTAAGGGAGATGCATGCTGCCCCCGACACCCATGGAATCGGAGGTCAGGCTCACCACAGGCTTCCTGTGGTCAGATTCCTTATATGTAAATGGGTGCTGACCGCAGGGAATGGTGGGAATTCCATGAGCTGGCCTCTGTGAGAACAGCCAGCATGGTGTGTGCTCAGCAGCTCAGGGGAGGTTAGTGCCCTTCCTCCTTTCCCTGTAAATAAAGAAAAAGAAATGAAAACCAACCAAACCTGTATGTGCCTTGTGTGTGTGTGTACATGGATCCACATAACCTGCACATACTTTGCAGGATGAATTCATCTCCAGGGCTACTGTAACAACTAGCACAAAACAGAAACACAACTATTCTCTCACAGTTCTGGAGACTAAAGGTCAGAAATCAAGGTGTCTCAGGGTTATGCTTCCTCCAAAGGCTCTAGGGAAGAGCCTTCCTTGTCTCTTCCTAGATTTTGGTGTTTGCCGGCCATCCTTGGCGTTCCTTGGTTTGTAGACACACCACTTCGGTCTCTGCCTCTATTGACACCTGGCCTCCTTCCCTGTGTCTTCTTTGTCTCTGTGTGCCCTTTCCTCTCCTTATGAGGAATCTGGTCCTATGGGATTTGGGGACCCACCCTCAGTGTGACTGCATCTGAACGGATTTCATCGATAAAGACCTGTCTCCAAGTAAGGTTACATTCTGAGGTTCCAGGTGGACATACATTTTGGGGGAACACTAGTCAACTCAGTACACAGAATCAAGACAGAAAGCTAAGACCTCATTGCGGAATGCATCCTGAATTCAAAGACATGAAGTGTAAAAAGAAGGACACCTTGAACTCCATGAAATATGCTTCTTACACGCGTGTGCGCACGCGCACACACACACGCACACACACACACACACACACACACAATTCAACAACGTAGGTGAAAAACTTTGTTCTCAAACGTTGCCATGATTGTCTCTTGTTGGGATCCCCAGTTGAGGTGCTTGAAGTTTGATGGATCGGAGGTATTCACGTTCTCCAGAATTTGGGGAGTTTTTGGAAAAGAATTTGCTGAGGATGAAATGGATCCTATGTAATTGCTTAGTTCATTAAGTTGAGGATAACAGTGGTGAAAATGCTTTGTGAACAGTCAAATATGATAGAAATAAAGGTCAATGCACATATGGGTCTACCCACTTTATGTCCATTCCACAAACAGGATGCCTGTGGGCTTTGAGAGGTCACAGTGATTTCGTGTAAAAATCCTCTATCACTGGGTAAAAGAAAGGACAGTTCCTCCTGGTCTCATAAACACAAATCCTGTGTTTCATCAGAAGATCCAGCAGCCCTTCTGGGTTATTTTAAAGCCCTACATAAGGGATTCCCATGTGCAGGTTTATTTATCTATGGAAGGAAGGGCTCCTTTATTTGGTCAAAATGTCATATTGCTTTGCAGTGGGTCAATCAATTCAAAAGGGGTAAACAGAACTTTAGGCTTAGATGGGAATTTATTCATGATCTTATCGACTCCCTTCTTCCTCCACTTCCTCCTCCTTCTTTTTAGAAAAAGAGACCTAGAGAGAAGTGGCTGGTTGGCCTATGAGTTGGAAGCAGTTTGGGCTGAGAAGGCGCTGAAGGAGTTTCTTGGAGACTCCGTCTTGCGTTCCATCTCCTCTGTCGCTCTGCTGAAGTAAGGCGACACACATTCTCTCGTGTAGTCTTCACAATGACCTTACAAAATAAGTGCATTACTATCATCCCCATTTTGCAGATGAGTAAACAGAGGTTGCTTGAGACAACGTCTGCCTCAGTACTATAAGCTGGGGTTGTGCTGGTGACCCCAGAGCCTAGGATCCCAACCACCACCGTCCTGCTGCCCAGACAAAAACAGTGACGGCGGGGACAACCCCTAGGAGCATGTCTATTTCCCAGCCCCTAGAGATGAGGGCAAAACATGACAAGCGTTGACTTCCATAAAATAGCTGATTTTTTTTTTTTTTTTTTGAGTTGGAGTCTCATCTGTTGCCCAGGTTGGAGAGCAGTGGCACGCTTATGGCCACCGCAGCCTCGATCCGCTGGGCTCTGGCAATGCCTCCGCCTCATCCCTCCAAGTAGCTGAAACTATAGACACGCACCACCATGCCCGGCTGATTTTTAAATTTATTATAGGGATGAGATCTCACCAAGTTGCCCAGGCTGGGCTTAGGCAATCCTCTCACCTCGGCCTCCCAATGTGCTGGGATTATAGGCGTGAGCCACCGTGCCCAGCCTGAATATCTGATTTTATCCTGACTTTAAATGCCATGATACAATTTTGAAATGAAACAACTCTCTTTATAAGTAAACAAAATTAATTAACAAAGAGAATGTTCTGGGGCTTGTATGAGTGGGACAGACATCACAGGGCATGGAGAGGAAGGTTGTGAAGATACTGAAGGGGTAGAGGTGTAATTAGGAGAGTCCCTTGAAAATAATGCTTCCTGGGCCAGGCATGGTGGCTCACACCTATAATCCTAGCACTTTGGGAGGTTGAGGTGAGAGGATTGCCTGAGTTCATGGGTTCAAGACCAGCCAGGGCAACTTGGTGAGACCTCATCTCTACAATAAATCAAAAATATTAGCCGAGCGTGGTGGTGCATGCCTGTAGTTCCAGTTACTTGGAAGGCTGAGGTGGAAGGTCGAGGCTGCGGTGGCCATGAGCGTGCACTGCACTCCAGCCTGGGCGACAGACTAAGAATCTGACTCAGAAAGAAAAGGAAAGAATGCCTTCTGCTCTGAGGGTGTGGAGCCCATAGCTCTGTCTTTTCTACTTTCAGAGGAGCTGATTTTTATCATCCAGCAATGTTCCCTTTCAGTAATTTTATTTCAATTTAGCTGTTTCTCCAGATGATGGTTTGGTCTGATAGTAGCACGAGCCTTCGGGCAAAGTGCTGACTTGCCAATATTGAAAAAACGAACCAGATCTTCATGCTTTTGGGATGGCTTCATTCGAATTCAGAATTTTCTCCCCCAGTAAATCATGGTCTTTTCACATTTTCTAACTTCTCTCTACCCTACCAGCTGCTTGCTGCTTATAACCTAATGAGTCGGTAACGATTTTCACTGAGTCAAAGTGAGTAAGGAAACAACTTGGGGGAATTAAGTATAGTGTGTTGGAATTGTGAAGCCATATTCTATGTGGGGATAATTTCTCTGTTGTGTTCTGGAAGTTTTCTTTTTTTTTTTTGAGACAGGGTCTTGCTCTGTTGCTCAGGCTGGAGTGCGCTGCAACCTCAAAGTCCTGGGCTCAAGTGATCCTCCCATCTCAACCTCCTGAGTAGCTGGGACTACAGGTGCATGCCACCACACCTAGTAAATTTATGCATTTATTTTTGTAGGTTTCGCTATATTGCCCAGGGTGGTCTCGAACTTCTGGCCTCAAGCAGTCCTCCTGCCTCGGCCTCCCAAAGTGCTGGGATTACAGGCTTGAGTCACCGCACCCGGCCTATAGCATTTCTTAAAATGTAAATGCACTTAATGATTTTACTTTTTCCAATTTTTAGCCTTTTCAGTTTCTTTATTTTCAGATTAAAACAATTCTAAAACTCCTTTCACAAAGTACAAACTAAAGCAGCAATTTGGAAAGGGAAATTTTGATTAATGTGGACAGACAATCTATAAAGTCATTGCTATTAACATCAATATTTTTCTTCATGAAATATTACATGAAAACAAAATTTTAGACCTGGGAGTGACCTTAGCAATCAAAGTTACTATCATTTTAATGACCACTCATGTGGTTAGTTATATATTTGGCATTTTTTATGTACTAGGTATAACTAATTGGGTTTATTTTCTCAAATAATAAAGTACAGCCGGGCTCGGTGGCTCAACCTGTAATCCCGCGCCTTTGGGAGGCTGAGGTGAGTGGATTGCCTGAGCCTGCAGGTTCGAGACCCGCCTGGGCAGCGAGACCTCATCTCTACAATAAATCAAAAAATCAGCCAGGCGTGGTAGCGCATGCCTGTAATTCCAGCCACTTGGAAGGCTGAGGCGGAAGGATCGCCGGAGCCCAGCAGGTCGAGGCTGCGGTGGCCGGGAGCGGCCACTGCACTCCAGTCTGGGTGACAGAGTGAGTCTCCAACTCAAAAATAAATAAATAAATAAAATAAAGTACAATATTCAAGGGGGACACCGTGGAGATAGAGTCAACTTCCTACACTGGGAATGTGTAAGTACTACGTAGGTGTCAGTTCTTAGTTTATTATCCACTAAGCTGATTACCTAGTACAGATTCTATCTGACCTCAAAATTTGTCAAGCAACAGAAGGGTGACCCTACAGCCCACTGTATCTGGAGGGAACAGGGAGAATTTCCTTAGGAAATGCACTGGAAATGTTACCCTTAAACTAACCAGGTTCCATAGCTCCCATAAAAATACCTTGGCCTCTTTATCTGCCCTTTCCTGATCACTCTGCTGGGATTTTTAAAAAAATGAATGAAGAGCCGGGCTCGGTGGCTCAGCCTGTAATCCCAGCATGTTGGGAGCCCGAGGTGGGTGGATTGCCTGAGCCCGCGGGTTCGAGACCTGCCTGGGCAACTTGGTGAGACCTCATCTCTACAGTAAATCAAAACTTTGCTGGGTGTGGTAGTGCTCGCCTGTAGTTCTGGCTACTTGGAAGTCTGAGGCGAAGGATCACTGGAGCCCAGCAGGTCGATGCTGGGGTGGCCGTGAGTGTGCCACTGCACTCCAGCCTGGGTGACAGAGTGGACTCCAACTCAAAAAAAAAAAAATAAAAAGAAAGAAAGAAAAGAAAAAGAAAATCATAGGGAGGAGAAAATACATTTATACTACTGTACTGTCTTTATTGATCCAGTAAGTTTGCATTGTCTGTTTACAAGATGAATCATCTGTCTGAACGGCAGGCAGACAGAGCCGCAGACCTCAATGTATGGTACATATCAAGGAGCTCAACTTTTGCTTGCAATGTCATGACTTTTCTCTGCTTCTTGGGAGCACTTCCAGCATTGCTAGTGGCACTTCGTAAGGGTCCCATGGTGTTATTCAAGGTCGACACTGTTGAACTAAACACAATGCAAAATACACAAGTTCTGCAAGAGACCACTTTTTACTGCAACACACAATCTACTGGAGAGACAAGCTGCTAGTGCAGAGATCACTGGTTAGTGTCACATGATGTTTTAAGCGGATACTCAGCATTTGAACTCCCTGCAAATAGCAACGTTAGGTGGCTATGGAATTATTACGGTAGTACAGTGTTTTAAGGAAACTCTCAAACCCAGTTTTTCCTTCTGCTCTCACATCATAGCAATCAACACAGAAGAAGGCTTCTGTGACCAAATGTGGGGATTTCTCCCCACCATAAAACAGCAAACGCCAGCTGGGTGTCCTTCAATTCAATTCCAACACTATCTACCCGGAGATAGTGTCAGATCCCACAGGGTGAGGGCTCAGTCCCACAAGACTGACCCCAACCCCTAGACACCAGTCGCAAGACTGAACCTCCAGAACTTCTGACCAGCTTCAGGTCAGGGTTCCCATGACCCCCTCTTTGGGTTCAATTAATTTGTGGGAACGGCTCACAGAACTCAGAGGAACGCTTACTCACATTTATTGGTTTATTACGAAGGATATGTCCATGTGAGTTTTAAAAACTGGCATATCTTCTCTCTGTTTTCATCTGTTATCTCAATCACTGATGAATTTCAGCGGCTTTTCACACTTGCTGGTTCTTTGCTTTTTTATGTAAATTATCTGTTCATAAAGTTCTCTTTCCTCCAAGCAGTAGTGCGCAGTAGCCTGCTTGCATTAGCTCATGAGAACCGATGTTAAATTTTTAAGAATTTTGCTAACTGACCATCAAATACTGGTAGCTCAAAAACGGGCCCCGATGGGAATATTGACACCATGGCGGTCAGGAAATGCTACCATCAGGGCTCTCATCCTTGAGAGCTGATTGTTCAACATTGACTGGCACACTGCTCTCTCCAAACATTTACAGCTAGACACAGCCTGGCTCAAAAAAGCATTAAGGGGAAACTGAGGCACAGGCACGGGAGGGGCCGCTGACCCCATGACTGGGAGACCAGGTTTCCTGCATTCTGCGTCAGCTTGTTGAGTAGGAATAGGGGTGGGGAGGGCAGCTCATTTAGCACACCAGGAGGCCCGACTTGCTCCGGCCACAAGGCTAGGTGGGAATGGACACAGGTCCTGGGGTAGTGTCTGTTCCTTGGTCCCTTTCATTTCTGTGCCAGGGCATGAGGATATTTGTGGGGTGAGCACAAAGCCTCGTCATCATCTAGGGTGTCGCTTAGTGACTTGATACACAGGGCATGCATGACCTACTTGGATCCTCCCTGTTCCTGTGTCCAGGAATCTGTCCAGAGTCAGGAGGGCAGCCATGGTCACCGGGCAGTGATGGAATGGGCAGCTGATAAACCCATTCTGGAGAGGGGTGAAGGTGATAGGACACCATCAGTGAACGCAGGTGGGCGCGGCTTCCCTGACGTATGCTCCATCAACCTATGGATCTTCACTTCCAAAACACAAAACGTATTAAGAAAGTCAAGACAGCAGCTGTAGAGCACCAGACCCCAAGTGTGTGGGTTCCTGAGCATGCAGCCGTGAGGCTAGCTAGCCCCGAGGCCAGGCAAGACTGTGGCCACCGGGCCTCGGCAAGCAGAACCTTCCTTGGCTCCAAACCATATGAACCTAGATGTCTTCCCCACCACAGTGGTCTGGGTATAATCAAGTCAGAGGGGATAGGCAGGTTTGGGTTAATATTCTTTCTTTCAGCATTTATTTGAGCAAATGCTATGGGCCAGGCATTCATCTAGGTATAAGGACAACAACTAGGGAAAAAATTCCTGCCTTCATGGAGCTCACATTCTGGTGTAGAAGAAAGGCAACTAATACTATACATTAAAAAATATATGAAGGGGGACCCAAAGAAAGCAGAATTATTTTTTGGAGAGCAGGTCCCTTTGTAGTACAGGCCACTCCCGTTAGGTAAGTGTTCTAGGAACCCATCTGCAATCAGCATTGTTGTGAGAGGCTTTGTTTAACTTCAGTGATTTGTTTTTTGAGATTCTTTCAACACATTTGCCCATTTCGTGATGGGTGACTTACAAATGTACCTGCCCACACTGCACTGAGTGTTCAGCAGTTTTTGACCCCAAACGACACGATCTCCCGTGCCCCACCCTCCCTATTCACCCAGTCTTGCCCCAGTGATTTTGTTTCCTGGATGAAAAAAAAGCTCCCAAGGGGAAACATTTTGCTGATATGGAGGAGGTGAAACAAAGAATGGCAGAAGCACTAAAAGGCATTAAAATCGACAAGCTCAAAAACTGTTTTGAGCAGTGGAAGAAGCATCTCAGTAGGCACAGTGCATCAAATGGAGAGTACCTTGAAGGTGATTGAAGTTTAAATATGTGAGAATAAACACACAATCTTTCATAAATAAATTCGGGTTTTTTTTTTCCGGGTCCCCCGTGTATACAGATATATAATATGCTAACAAAAAAGTTCAGGTGAGGAAGGGGGATGGGAAATATGGGGGAGATACTGCTGACAGGAATTTTAGATACTGGGCTTGGGAAGGCTTTACGGTGGTGATACTGAGTGGTGGGGAAGGGATACACCAGGCACCACGTTCAGTCCTTTGCTCCACGTTATCTTCCTTGTAAATACCACCTAAGAATCTGTCAGAATCATAAGGATTTGTGAGTATTGTGCAACACAGTATTTTTAGTCACAATCTGCCTGTGCAACATTCAATGTGAGGTATGTTATTTTAAGCACTGAAAATGTCGTATACAAAAAAATGCTGGCTAGAATCTTTTTTCACTGGAATGTTTATGAATTCAATTTTCTTTGAAGCAGATCCTTTATTTATGGCCATATTTTTAGAGACTTGGGAAAGTCCTCTTCGACATCTGAGGATTAAACACTTCTGCATCTCATTCTTTTCCATCTCATTCTTTCGGTTCTCTCAACAGAATTTCTTCCCACAAAAGCAAAGAGTGTTAAGTACTAAACTATAATGCTGCACGAGGAAGAAAGAGAGCAATCCCTCCACATCAGGAAGTGTAGTATTATTCTGCCAGGCTACTTGAAAAAGAAAATCCCCAGTGGCTCAAATAAGATGGGTGTATCTTTCTCAGTACAAATGTCAGGGGAAGGGCAGGCCTGTTCTCTGGTGGCTCCAGCGTATCCTGAGGGCTCTAGACTCCCAAGCTCCTCCTCCTGCATCCTCAAAATTGCCTCATGGTTCAGGATAGCCTCAGGAGCTCTGGCCATCACACAGTCTCCGGGGAGGGAGATGGAGTGGGTGGAATGTTCTATTTCCTTCCTCTTAAGGAAAACGCCGATAAAATCCCTCACAACAACACTTTCGCTTGTATATATCATAGATATATTATGGGCCGGAACCCAGACACAGCTACAGTCACACCTAGCTAGAAGAATTGGAAATAGACTCTGCACCTGTGCACAGGGCTCGGTTGTCCCCGGTGCTCTGTCCTGCTCTTCAGGAGTCCACGGTGTCTCTGCTGCAGCCTCTGTCACCCTGTGACCTTCAGGTCCTGGGAATCCAGAAGGTGGACACCGGGACCCCTGGAAAGCGGGAGATGGCATAACATGTCCAGATAACGTCACCTGAGAAGAAATTCCAGTGCAGGAGGGGAAGAAGAAAAATGACTGGTTCTCAGGGGCTGCTAACATTCAGGGATGTGGCCGCAGAATTCTCTCCAGAGGAATGGAAATGCCTGGACCCTGCTCAGCAGATTTTGTACAGGAATGTGATGTCAGAGAACCACAGAAATCTGGTTTCCCTGGGCCTTGCTGTCTCTAAGCCTCACCTGATCATGTGTCTGGAACAAAGGATAGAGCCCTGGGATGTGAAAGGACACAACGTGTTACAGAAACCCACAGTTGGAGCCTCGGTCTTGTCACCCAGGATGAAATTCATGGCCACTGCAGCCTCGACCTGCTGGGCTCAGGTGATCCTTCCACCTCAGCCTTTCAAGTAGCTGGAACTACGGACACACGCAACCATGCCCAGCTAGTTTTTGTGATTTACTGTAGAGACGAGGTCTCACCAACTTGCCCAGGCTGATCTCAAATCCCAGAACTCCTGCAGTCCTCTTGCCTCGGCCTCCCCAAATACTAGGATTACTGACTGAGAAACCTCCCCCAGTCGGTATAATTTATAAAATTGACTTTTGACTTTATTGGACCAATATGCTTAGGTGAAAACTTGGGAGACTATAAATCAACAAATTTTTTGACTTTGTTATGTCATTTAAACCAAGTGAACAAACACAAGACAATGCTAGTTGTATAATAAGTACTTTAGAATTAGCAATAAATCTTCCTCTTATAGTAAATCTGTGGCCCTAAATAAAATATGGAAAATAGCCTGAGAGAAGAAATGGCATTGATTCTACATAAACAGTCTATTAACATGAAAAAAAATCGTAAATACAGTAAAGGCATTTAGCTGAGCAACAGTTTTGCCAGAAATTGACATTCTGGGCAGGGTTCGGTGGCTCAGCCTGTAATCCCAGCACTCTGGGGAGGCTGAGGCGAGTGGATTGCCTGAGCCTGCGGGTTCAGATCAACCCAGGCAACTTGGCGAGACCAAGTCTCTATAATAAATAAATTAAAAAGTAGCTGGGCACGGTAGCACTCGCCTATAGTTCTGGCTACTTTGAAGGCTGAGGCGGAAGGATCGCGGGAACCCGGCAGGTCGACACTGGGATGGCTATGAACATACCACTGCACTTCAGCCTGGGTGACAGAGTGAGACTCCAATACACACACAAAAAAAAAAAAAAGAAAAAAAAAAAGGAAATTGATGTTATATTACTGGGGAAGGAAAGGAAAATGGATGGTTATGAAGAGTTGCTAACAGTTTTTGTCACAACCTCTGACTTTGTTTCCTTAAGTTTATGAAAGCTGTACATTTAGGAAAATAAATCAATATCTATCTCCTAGGACCTTGAGACGCTCCATTTAAAAATTTTCTCATTCTATCTTTCTAAAAATCAGATGAAAATCTTAAATGAGGAACTAATTTAGGTTCTGACACCTTTATCATTTTTATGTATGTTACCTCAAAAGTCAACCATTGCACTTGCCCTTGAATTATACAGGTAAGCAATCAAATGAGTTAAAGATGCTGTATCATTTGTGATATAAAATGATTCAAAGCTCTGTAGCGGTTCACAGCTTTGTTCTTTATAGGATACAATAGATTTTTTAAAACATGCATTTGGGAAAGGAATAATAATAGGTTGATTACAGTGATATTAGTTTCGGTTCTGGGCTCTAAAGAAAGCATTTTCAAATGGATATCTTACATTTTTCTTCCATTGAGAATAATCTCCAACAAAGAAAGCTTCTCTCTCTTGTTGACCCATGCCACAATCTAGTATCTGTTCAGGCAGTTTTTATACAGTACGAGTGACTTTCTGATGGAACTAATATATATATATTTTAAAAAAGGTCTATTTTCTTGGCTCGTGTATGCCTTCCTCTTGAAGATTCATTTTCTTTTTCCTAACGGTGGCAGATGTTGTCTGCTAGCATAGCAACATAAAACCTGACCAGGCTTCAGTTACAATGTCAGTAATCCTTTTTGCACAGTGACCCAGTGATTTAACTGCTAATATTTTATTGGTAGGAGGTTCTCCTTTATGATCAGAGAAGGTTTGGGAACATTATGATAAACACAAAGCTGCATCTCATTCATGAATGTCTCTGCTTTATTAACATATGTTTATCTCTGAGTTAAGGCTGGCTTCTTGACACATTTCTTCCCTGCTTAGTAATATAAGAAAGAGTTGGCCGGCCTTGGTGGCTCAGCTTGTAATCCCAGCACTTTGGGAGGCCGAGGCAAGTGGATTGCCTGAGTCTGCAGGTTCGAGACCCACCCGGGCAACTTGGTGAGACCTCATCTCTAAAATAAACCAAAAATTAGCCGGGCGTGGTAGCACATGTCTATAGTTCCAGGTACTTGGAAGGCTGAGGTGGAAGGATCGCCGGAGCATAGCAGGTTGATACTGGGACAGACTTGAGCATGCCGCTGCACTCCAGCAGTCTGGGCAACAGAGTGAGACTCCAACTCAAAAAAAAAAAAAAAGAAAGACTCCTTGTCACTAATACTGATTTCAATGCTAGAACTCCTACAGATGGACTCAAAACTATATCATAAAGCAAAGTACCATATCAAAGTCTATCATATCCCCCAGCTATGGAAATATAGTTTAATTGCTCAACATACACTGAATGATTGGCATTAACTTCAGTCTAGGCACCAGCAAATCTTACCTTTGTGATAAACTGTTTCATTCCAAAGAGACACTGCTGGGTAGATAACCCATCCACATACGAATTTATACTTTCCTCCTACTGCTTTGGGAAGCTGCTTCTTGACAATTCTCCATCATTTCCCTGGACTGTTTCTGTGTCACCTCTGACATCCACCTTTTCTGAGTTTCACTGATAGACTGGATTAGCATAAATATTTTTCTGGCACAAGACCATGCTGTGGTAGCAAAAGGAAGATTCTGATGTCATGATACATAGTTTTTTAGTAGTCTTGCTTAGGCAAAGGGATTCAAAATGGTAACTGTGTCCTGCAGGTAAAGCTCTGGAAAGATCGTTCTTTTTACATTTGCTCTCCTGTAGTTTTTGTTGGCTGGGAAGCCTCCATCTGTCCCTGCAGATGCATCCTCTGCCTACTCTGTGCTACTTGAGGGAGACTGACCTGCAAGGACTCCAAGCATCAAATGCTTCAGCCCCATGGTCACCAACTTGGTTTGGCCAATGGGAGGCCCTGGCAGAGACTGGAGGGAGGAGAAAGGAATCAGGATATTTACTCTGGCTTGCTCCCTGCTGTGTTTTTTTAAGGAAGGCCACTGCTCCTGCCAGGTGACCCTCTGCAGGATTTGGTAATGGCTCCCTATTATTGCCAGCTCAGAGCTGTTGTGCCATCCTTGATGGTTTTCTTCAACTTTGCCCAACACTCTTGTAAAGAATCTCAATTTTCCCATTGGAATATGCTATTTCTGCCTGGCACCCTGACTGACAAACAAATCTAATGACAACCTCTAAGAATGAGAGACTGTGGTTATTTTGCCTATGACTTGTTTTTAGAAAATATTTTCATTTAATAGGACTTACGTAGAATTTGAATAGGATTTAAGGCAATGCCGTAGGCATTTTAAGAAAATTTTAGTTTTCTCTGCCTTAGAAAATAAATATTTTTTATTGCCAGAGTTGTAAATTGCTTATTTTCACAATAATGTAAAAGAGGAGGGAATGGTTTTGCAAGATATTTGTACAATTCAGCCAGTTCTCAAGGCAGGGTGCTGACAACTTGCTAGAGCGTGCAGACTTGTGTTAAGTGGTGTTCTTTCCAGCACACAGTGGCCCAGGGTCAGATGACTGTAGTTCTGAATGGGCCCCACGCTTGTCAGCATCTTCTTTCCCTGACACCCCTGCCAGGAACGTGGGCTCCATGAACTCATTTACCTGCCTGCTTCCTTGCCCCATCAGCACCCTAAATCCTATGTGCTGATGCCAACGTTTCAAGAGAACTCACGCCAGGCTACTTTAACAAAGTAATGTAAGGCCTATGTTAATCACCTGTCCCAAAGCTTGAGTGAGAAAGTTGCTCCATACGATCAGATTACTTTTTCACGTTTATCACTGATTAAATTTGGTTTGAAAGTGGGTATTTATGCTATTTCTCATTTTCCCTACCAACTGGGATGATTTTCTTTGCTTTTTTTTTGAGACAGGGTCTCACTCTGCTGCCCAGGCTGGAGTGCAGTGGTGTGATCATGGTTTATCACAGCCTCAACCTCCTGGGCTCAAAGGATTCTCCCACTTCTACCTCTCAAAGTGCTGGGATTGCAGGCATGAGCCATCATGCCTGGCCAAGTGGGACGATCCTTATTTCCAAAGTGTGGCAAGGACTATCAACTGTGATCTTCTGGTAAATTGTATGCACAACGACTGCTTCTTGAAAAAGCCAATCCTGGCCAAGCGCGGTGGCTCAAGCCTGTAATCACAGCACTTTGGGAGGCTGAGGTGAGAGGACTGCCTAAGCCCACGGGTTCGAGACGTGCCTGGGCAACTTTGCGAGACCTCATCTCTACAATAAATCAAAAAAATTAGCCGGGCGTGTTAGCACGCGCCTGTAGTTCCAGCTACTTGGAAGACTGAAGCAGAAGGATCACCTGAGCCCCGTGGATCGACGCTGGGGTGGCCACTGTATGCCACTGTACTTCAGCCTGTGCGACGGAGTGAGACTCCAACTCAAAAAAAAGAAAAAGCCAATCCTAAAATTAGAGAGGGTGTTAATATTTAGTTTTAGTTAGCGGGTCTTTTATTTTAAAAATCTGTTAGCTGCCGGGCTCGGTGGTTCAGCCTGTAATCCCGCGCCTTTGGGAGGCTGAGGTGAGTGGATTGCCTGCGCCCGCGGTTTCAAGACCCACCTGGGCAACTTGGTGAGACCTCATCTCTACAATAAATCAAAAAATTAGCCAGGTGTGGTAGGGCGCGCCTGTAGTTCCAGCTACTTGGAAGGCTGAGGCGGAAGGATCGCTGGAGCCCAGCAGGGTAAGGCTGCGGTGGCTGGGAGTGTGCCACTGCCCTCCATCTGGGCGACAGAGTGAGACTCCAACTCAAAAAAAAAAAAAAAAAAATCTGTTAGCTATGTGTGTTTTTGGTTCCAGCTATGTAGATGGAAAAAATTTGGGGGAAGGGTCATTGGGTTAGGACTTGTAGGACCTGGGCGCTAATTCCTAAAAAGCAAGTCCTGCAACCTCTCTGCCCCTTGGCTTCCCTTCAGTCCTTTGGTAATAACACCTACCTGACAACACTGATAAGGATAAAATAAGATAATGAATAGTAAAGTGATCTGCAAAATCAAATACCCTAAAAATACAAAATATCGTTGCCGCCCAGAAATAGAAAATATAGTTGGAACCAGTAGTTATTAACCCTTCTTTGGCCATGAATACCAGACCCAAGAAAAGTCTTCAGAAAAGTATAAGCTGCCAGGAGAATTTTCTTAAACAAATATAAGGCATCCCTGGATCCCCTCAAGCCCCTCACACGCTGGACACATTTTAAAAAATATATACCTTGTTTTCTTTTTTAAAGATTGCTAAATGAAAAATAATGTAAATGTGAGATAGGATTTTTATCTTCATTCATTTATAATATTTAACACTTAAAATTCTACACAAGATATACAAATTACAAACTGAAAGAAAAAAGAAAAGGAAATATCAAACAGTTCTAAGTTCTTGAACAAAATTTTTTTTTTTTTTCCAGTTGGAGTCTCACTCTGTCGCCCAGACTGGAGTGCAGTGGCTGCTCCCGGCCACTGCAGCCTCGACCTGCTGGGCTCCGGCGATCCTTCCGCCTCAGCCTTCCAAGTAGCTGGAACTACAGATGCGCGCTACCACATCTGGCTAATTTTTGATTTATTGTAGAGATGAGGTCTCGCCAAGTTGCCCAGGCGGGTCTCGAACCCGTGGGCTCAGGCAATCCACTCACCTTCAGCCTCCCAAGGCGCGGGATTACAGGCTGAGCCACCGAGCCCGGCTTGAACAAAATTTAAGTGCATTAAGTATTGAACTAAAATAGGTTGAAAATATCCTGAAGTATAAAATCAAAGAAGTTTATTCATTCGTTCAACAAGTATTTCTTGAGTCCCTATATGGGCCAGGCACTATTCTAAGTGTTCAGAATACATCAAACAGTCAAAATATCTAAAGTACAGGGAGTGGTACTTTCTGCTCATTGGTAAGGCTGTTAAAGTTTTAAGTAATCTATGAATACTCACAGCCAATGAGCGTATTCATTGTAGAATTCATGCTTTATCTCTTATGTGGAACAACTGAATAATTCTGGATTAGTCATAAAATTACATCTCTGTCTGCTCAGCACCCTTTTAAAGTTTAGCTTGTATATTTTAAATTTAGAGCTACTGTAAAACTATCATATTGAAGGTAATATTGAATATTGTGATGGTTATGGTTACATCTCAGCTATGAAGCTGTTGTGTAGATTATTCTCTTTGATTTATGATTTGAATTTGTAGATTGTTTTCGAAGCAAATGAAATCATTTGCATGAATCACTATGGTTAATTTAAGAAATACGCAAATGACATCATGAATACTTTTAAATATTTTGAAATAGTTTTAGACTTTGTGGTCTCTGAAATAAATGGAAGGAAAGGAATGAAAAATATTGTAGCATTCCTTTCTTTACTATTTTAGGGTCACTTTTAGCTAACTTATCACTTTAGTGTTTGGCAAAAAGGCATAATATTTTGAATTCTGTAAGCATGATATAATAAGACGTAATAAAGTACTGAATTCTAGATCAGTACTTTTTTCTTGTGTATGAGAGAATGTGTGTGCATGTATGTGTATGTGTGTACAAGGGGGACCCCAAAAATCGAAATGATCTTCTGGAGGGCGAGCCCCTTGTAGTACACTTGGAATTTGTTCCTCTGGATCAAATGGTCAACCAAAGTTTTTAATCTGGAAGTTCTGAGAAAGTTGAGTCACGATTTGTGGAAGAAATGTCCGAGGCATTTGTGGAAGAAATCTCCGTGGCAAACAGGTGACTGGTTCTTCCACTGTGACGATGCACCTGCCCAAACCATGCTGAGTGTTCAGCAGTTTTTGACCAAAAACCGGGAAAACAAAAAAAAAAGCTACTTGGGCAAGATCAGGTGAAGACAGAAGATGGGGTCTGGGGGTCATGTCGTTTTTGGTCAAAAACTGCTGAACACTCTGTGCAGAATAGGCAGGTGAATTTGTAAATCGCCTATCACGAAATGGACAACCGCCTTAAAAGAATCTCCAAAAAAAATTCACTGAAGCCGGCGCGGCCTCTCACAACAACACAAGCTGGTACAGATGCTGATGGGTTCCTAGAACACTTAGCTAGCAGAGGAAGCCTGTGTTACCAGGGGCCCACACTCCAAAAAGTAATTCCGTTTTTTTGTTTTTAGTCCCCTTGTATTGCATCAAATGGAGAGTACTTTGGAGGTGTCTGAAGTTTAAACGTGTAAGAATAAATACACAAAAGGCCGGGTGTAGAGGCTCATGCCTATAATCCCAACACTTTGGGAGGCTGAGGTGAGAGGATTGCCTGAGCTCACAGGTTTGAGATAGCCTGGGAAACCTGGTGAGACCTCATCTCTACAATAAATCAAAAAATTAGCCACGTGCCTATAGTTCCTTGGATGGCTGAGGTGGAAGGATTGCCTAAACCCAGCAGGTTGAAGCCACTGCACTCCAGCCTGGGCGACAGAGTGAGACTCTGACTCAAAAAAAAAATACACAATTTTTCATAAATAAATTCTGGGTTTTTTTGGGTCCCCTCTGTATATGTGTGTATATGGGTGTGTGTGTGGTGTATGTGTGTACATAGATATGTATTGTGTGTATGTGTTATGTGCATATAGGTGTGTGTGTGGTGTATGTGTATATATAAATATATATATACATGATGTGTGTGCATATGTGTGCTATTTGTGTATAAGTGTACATGTGGTGTGTGTGGCATGCATATGTATATTATTATGTGTGTGAATATATGTGTATGTGTGTATGTGCTGTGTGTAGGGGTGTGTGGCGTATGTGTATGCATATATGTGTGTGTGTGTTGGGGATGATAGAAATGTCACCTTTGTTAGCACTGAAATATGGAAAGGTTTGTTTATGAAACAACAAACTGGGTAAATATCCCTTTTGAGGTTGTTCACGTGGGTTAGACCTAAAGCATTTTGGAGTTTGACTAGATATCAGTCCTGCTTTTACCTTTTCAGGTGTTTTTTTTTTGAGTTGGAGTCTCACTCTGTCGCCCAGACTGGAGTGCAGTGGTGGCTCCCGGCCACCGCAGCCTCGACCTGCTGGGTTCCGGCGATCCTTCCACCTCAGCCTTCCAAGTAGCCGGAATTATAGGCATGTGCTGCCATGCCCGGCTGATTTTTTCATTTATTGTTGAGATGAGGTCTCGCTGCCCAGGCGGGTCTTGAACCCGCGGGCTCAGGCAATCCACTCACCTCAGCCTCCCAAAGGCGTGGAATTACAGGCTGAGCCACCGAGCCTGGCTTGGGGTTTTCTACTTGAGACATATCTTCTCCTTCAATGAGTCACTCATCTCTCCCACCGTCTCCAGTCTCTCTCTTCTCCTTGCTCAGTTCATCACAGCTACCTGCAACCCACAGCCTTTACAGCCTGTGTCTACTTGCCAAGGGAATTTACGTGGGTTGACTCCTATGTGTTCTATTGTGAAACATTAACAATCTGATTATTTGATATGGAGCTTGCCTCTTTGTCCTGAAAAATGAATAAAATTCAAACTTCCACTAACTAGACTAGGGTTTCTTCACCATTTTTTGTGTATCATGTCCAGTTTAGAATAATTTTTTTTTTTTTTTGAGTTGGAGTCTCACTGAGTTGCCCAGACTGGAGTGCAGTGGCCGCTCCCGGCCACTGCAGCCTCGACCTGCTGGGCTCCGGCAATCCTTCCGCCTCAGCCTTCCGAGCTGCCGGAATTACAGGCATGCACTACCACGCCCAGTTGATTTTTTGATTTATTGTAGAGATGAGGTCTCGCTGCCCAGGCGGGTCTCGAACCTGCGGGCTCAGGCAATCCACTCACCTCAGCCTCCCAAAGGCGCGGGATTACAGGCTGAGCCACTGAGCCAGGCTAGAATAATTTTTTTTCTTAAGGAATACATATCACAGGGCAGAAATTTTTTTTTTTAAGTAGGAGTCTCATACCGTTGCCCAGACTGTAGTGCAGTGGCATGCTCATGGCATGCTCATGGCCATCGCAGCCTCGACCTGCTGGGGTCCAGTGATCCTTCCGTCTCAGCCTTCCAAGTAGTACAGGTGTGTGCCACCATGCCTGGCTAATTTTTTGATTTATTGTAGAGATGAGGTCTTGCCAAGTTGCCCAGGGTGGTCTTGAACCTGTGGGCTCAGGCAATACTCTTATCTTGGCCTCCCAAAATGCTGGGATTACAGGCGTGAGCCACTGCGCCCGGCCCCAGAATAATTTTTTTTTTTTTTTTTTTGCGTTGGAGTCTCACTCATTCACCCAGACTGGAGTGCAGTGGCCACTCCCGGTCACCGCAGCCTTGATCTGCTGGGCTCCGGTGATCCTTCCACTTCAGCCTTCCAAGTAGCTGGAACTACAGGCACGCACTACCACACCTGGCTAATTTTTTTTTGATTTATTGTAGAGAAGAGGTCTCGGCAAGTTGCCCAGGCGGGTCTCAAACCCACGGGCTCAGGCAATCCACTCACCTCGGCCTCCCAAAGTGCTGGGACGACAGGTTGAGCCACCGAGCCCGGCCCAGAATAATTTTTAATGCATAAAATAAATGACATGACAAGAAAATCAACTAAATTTAAATACAATTATTAAAATGTCTTTTAAAATCTGTAATATTAAGTACTTATTTAATAACCTATTAAATAACAAGACCCGGTGGCAGCTTTAATAGCCATCACAATTTTGCAGTAGTGATGAGCATAAATCATATTTTGAGATATTTATGACTGAAATGTGATCTAAAACAAAAAAATCTGTGATTTCGATTAGTGCCAGAGCCATAGGTATTCTACTGTAGTTTGCTGACTGTGTTAATAATTGATGTGAATGCTCTATTTCAGTTAAAGGTTATTAGAAATAAAAGCGAATTTATGGGCTGAGCACTATGGCTCATTGGGAGGTCAAGACAGAAGAATCACTAGAGGCCAGAAGTTCGAGACAAGCCTGGTCAACACAGCAAGACCCTGTCGCTACAAAAAAAAATTTAAAAAGGTAGCCAGGAGTGGTGGCACATACCTGGAGTCCTAGCTACTCAGGAGGCTGATGCAGGAGGATGGCTTGAGCCCAGGAGGTCAAGGCTGCAGTGAGCTATGATTGAGCCACTGCACTCCAGCCTGGGTGACAGAGCAAGACTCTGTCTCTCAAAAAAAAAAAGGGTTTTCTCCCCATCTGAGGGCATGGAGACCTCAGGTTAGGAATTGTCCCCCACTAGACTGTTAGCCCTTGATTAGTGACAGCCTTATCTGTCTCTGCATTGCCATATTCAGTACAGTGCCTGATATGGAGTCATTTCTCAATAAATGCTATCTGGATTAAACGAAACGCAAAGCAAGAAAACTGACATTTATCAGACCCTTAGCAGTACTGCCAGGTCTTTCACCTCTTATCTCACTGGACACTCGATAGCTGCCAGGGAAATTTTACCCTACATTTTTGGATGAGGACATTGGCACTCAGAGAGCTGAGCAGGATTTAAACTCCGAGCTGTTTGACTCCAAAGTTCACCCTCTCTCCTCTCACAACCTTGCCTCTTACAAAACTTCCCTAGGTCCAGATAACATCTCTAGCAAAATCGTTTCAGGGACTTGATGTTCCAAACTTCTTAAAAAGACTCAATAAAACCTCAACAATTCTTCCCTAATTCAGTGAGTCTGGCTTGCAGGCATATTTCGTTGAAGATTTATGAAAATGTTTTAGTCTAGACATAGGGTGACTGTGTTTCTCTGAGCATAAATTCCTGCCTGTCAAGATGAGGCCAGTCCTAGCGTGGACTCAATTTGAACAAGTCAAATGAGCTACATTTTGTCTGATGCTTTACAATTCACATATTTTGCCCTTTTTGGAGAGACTTTTTCTCTAGGCAAATTCGTGGTGGATATTCAGGAGTTTCACGGGATGGTGCTATGCCCTACAAAACTGCCCTTTATTGCAGGGTATGGGTTAGGCAGTATTATGTTGCATTTCTTTTTTCTTTTTTTTTGTTGGAGTCTCACTCTGTCGCCTAGACTGGAGGACAGTGGCACACTCACAGCCACTGCAGTCTCGACCTGCTGGGCTCTGGCGATCCTCCTGCCTCAGCCTTCTGAGTAGCCGGAACTACTAATTTTTTTGATTTATTGTAAAGACGAGGTCTCGCGAAGTTGCCTGGGCTGGTCTTGAACCCGTGGGCTCAGGCAATCCACTCGCCTCAGCTTCCCAAAGTGCTGGATTACAGGCTGAGCCACCGAGCCTGGCCTCACGTTGCGTTTTCTACTGTAAAGTTATCTTCCACCGAGGAGTCATGTTGATCTTGCACAGTCAGTGCAAGATATGCTGCAGTTTTCACAACTGACATTTTCTGCAATGTCCAAGAATTTGTTCTTGTAACAGTTGAATATTTCTAGCATTTTCTGAGGGAAACACTTGCTTTAAAACACTTTCTTCTTAAAAGCACAGGTCCCCCAAAAACCGCACACAAGCTTGGACCCGTTAGCATCTTCTTGAGCACAAAGCCTTCAACATCCCTTCGCTGGAAAATCTACCTCCAGGGCACTTCTGCAGTGTGGCCTACCCTGATTCTGGGTTGCCAAACCTTGTTGGAGAAAGTGGTTTACTGCTGTTCTTTTCTTCTTTGCATTTTTCTTGATTGCTTCCCCATAACCCTCCTCCCATATCTTCTCCATTATCTTCCAGTTCCCAGTGCAACCCTTAGCAGGAGACCCCTGCACTTGATTTAATGAGGAGGAAGATTTTAAAGTCCACTCCATGGCCTCCGTCCCTCCCGCTGAAACCTCACTGCAGCTGTTTTTCACGGCTTCCTTTCCTCTTGTTTCTGAGGAAGACAGGGCTCTTTTGCCAATAAAATTCAGATCACTATATTCTGAATTTTCCCTCCCTCCTGGACTTCAACCACATTTCCTCTTTTCCCACCTTCTTCTTTGTTTACAAAAGTGCTCAGATAGGCTCATTCTTTAAAACCAAACCAAACCGTTCCCTCATTCTTCCTCCTCCCTGAATCTATTCTTACATCTCCTACCTTCCTTTTGCTGCCAGCCGTCTTGGACTGGAGTCTATAATCACTGCTTCAATTCCCACACATGGCTTCAGCTTTTGAAACTTGGCTTCTCTCCCTGCCATCCTACTGAGAACTGTTCTCTAGGAGGTCACTAAGTCTTTTGTGTGTCAGATCCAGTGACCTTTTCTCGATTCTAATTCTTCTCTAAATCTGTGGAATATGACACTTTTTAGGACCAGGTACTTGAAGCTCACTGCCTCCTCGGCTTCCAGAATGCTGTACTGCCTTTTCACCTCCTGTTTTTCTAAGCACTCTTTTTTCCTCCTTCCTTCCCCACTCCTGTGGCTTCCATGGCAACGTCTGCATAGACAACTCCCTGATGTTTATCTCCAGCATCAGCTTATCGAATATCAGACGGGCATTTTCCCTGCCACTGCTCACTTCCTTCCACGCCCAGGACCGCCAGGACCTGATACAGGGGCCAGCATCTCCTCTGGCCCACTTTTCCTGTGTGTCTCACCGTGGAGCACACCACCATCATTCGGGGTTCTCTGACTTTTGATTCTTTCTTCTGCCCCAGAGTCAGTCACTGGCAAACCCTAAAGAGTCTGCTGTCCTCTACTTTACCCCTGCCTGTTCCTTTCCATTCATTCCCACAGCTTCTTTGGTTTTAGGTCCTTGTCTCTTCTCTGCCCCTGTTTCTAGTTCTACCCTCATTTGTCCCACAGACCTTCCAGGGAAAAGCTGTGTAGCTCCAATACTGACACCTTTCTGCTCAAAACCTTTTCACGTGCTGGCTGTGGTGACTCTCGCCTGTAATCTCAGCTCTTTGGGCAGCCAAACAGGAGGATCACTTGAGTATAGGAGCTCAAGACCAGGCTGGGCAAGAGAGTGAGACCCTGTCTCTGCAGCAACAAAGACTACAGCCTCTTCGTGGCTTTCTACTACTAATGGGAGCTACAGACCCAGTATTTTGCATTCACGAGTCTTTATAATTGTGGCTTCATAATAAGGTAGAAAAAGCAAAATAGAATCACATCTTCTATAGTAGTTTGGGAAACAACTGAAATGGTTAGAACAAACTACTAACAAAACTATATTGTCTCTTCACTTTAATATAATAGGAGTTCTAAGAAAAAGAAATAACCCCCAAAGGAAAGTATGGATACTATTTCCAAAATAAATATTTCTCAGAATCCAAATATGTACAAGTAGAAAGGTAGTTCAATCTCTGTGCCAGACAGCAACAATCAGTTCTTTTTTTTTTTTTTTTTTTTTGAGTTGGAGTCTCACTCTCTCGCCCAGACTAGAGTGCAGTGGCCACTGGAGCCTCGACCTGCTGGGCTCCAGCGATCCTTCTGCCTTAGCCTTCCAAGTAGCTGGAATTACAGGCACGCGCTACCACACTCGGCTAATTTTTTGATTTATTGTAGAGATGAGGTCTCGCCAAGTTGCCCAGGCGGGTCTTGAACCCGCGGGCTCAGGCGATCCACTCACCTCAGCCTCCCAAAGGCGCGGGATTACAGGCTGAGCCACTGAGCCCGGCTGTTGATTTCTTTTTTACTCAAATTTGATGTACTGGGAGGAACATTTGACAAGGAAATTAAGAGCTCTGTGTTCTAATTCCAGACTTTATTGGTCTGGCTCTTGGTTAAGTCACTCAACATCCTTAGGCACTAGTTTCCACATCTGCAAACTTCGGGGGTTTGAGGACTACTCTGTCAGTAGTTCTTAACCCTGGCTGCACATTACAGTCACTTGGAGAATATGTTTAAAACATGTCCATGCCCAGGCCTTCCTCCCAGGGATTGTTTTGTTAGGTCTGGCGTGGGACCTGGACTTCATATTTTAAAAAAGCTCCTCAGGTAGTCCTAATAGTATAGCCAGGGCTGAGAACGACTGGACTGTCTTTTTGGCTTTAATACAGTCATTTTGGGATTTACTTTTCCTCTCAATTGTTAATTTTCACTTGAATTGACTCAGCATATTCCACCTTATGTCATAGTTATGGTTATTTTTATTTTACCTTCTTTTCTATGCTATGGTTCACTCAACTAAGATGTATCTTACTTATCTTCATGTGCTTCTTATTCCCTGGTGCATGATAGTTACTCACTACACATTTACTAAATTGAGTAAAGAGTTAATAACCTTACCCAAACTATATTCCCTTCCTAAACTCAACTCAGCTCAACTCCATAAAACACCCAATTCTGTGATTCTTGTTAGCTTGTAGGTGAGAAGTTCTGTAATCTTGATTCAGTAAGGGGAAGTTGGAAGTAGTCAGAAGCTCTTAAAATATTTCCAAAGTGAACAATTGTTCTTACATAACAACATGGTATTTGATTTGATCTACAGTTATGTTAATTATATGTTTGAGAATGTGTGTTAAGTTTTGCAGGCAAAAGACTACCGTAGTTTAAACTCAATTTATTGACAACAAGTCCTTGAGCAAATAATATTGCTCTGGGAGGACAGGAATTGTCAAAAATCTCTGTATCACAGGGATGGCTGTGAGGACAAAATATACCAATGGTTGTAAAATATGTTGTTGGCTAGGAGAAGTTATTTAAAAGACAGCATTTTTCTTTGGTGGCTGCGATGCCACAGAAAGATAAAAAAGTGTGTGCCACACATCCTTTACCATACTTATGCAAAGAGAAACTCAGAACATTAATAGTTTTACTAAATGAAGTCCTATTAGAATTTAAAAAATCTGATTAAACTCTGAATAATGGTCCTCCTGTTGAAACTGGTGTCCAATACAACCGCTAAATGTCCTTTGGCAGTGCTACAGCTATTCTCTAACAGTATAACTTTTAAACGTATTTACTTTTGAAGAGCTCTTGGGCTTTATGGTATTTCAAATTCTTGAAATAAACACAATTTGAAGTATTAAGATTCAAGATAAAGTCCCATTGGGAAAAAAACAAAACTCTCTAGCTAGAAAAATTTGACACACTCATGAGGCTGTAGCAAATGGATGACTTTCTTAGGCTATTTAGTTGTTTTTAACAGAACAAAGAAAAACACAAAAAATACATCACATATTCTATTTAGCCAGCACGGTAGCTCATGCCTGTAATTCCAGCACTTTGGGGGGCTGGGGTGGGGGGACTGCTTTAAGTTCAGGCCTTTGAGACCAGCCTGGGCAACATAGCAAGACTTTGTCTCTACCAAAAAAAAAAAAAAAAAAAAAAAAAAAGCCGGGTGCGGGGGTGTGGGCCTGTAGTCCCAGCTATTTAGGAGCCTGAAGGGGAGAGATCGCCCGAGAACAGGAGGTCGAGGCTGCGATGAGCTGTGATCATGCCACTGCACTCCGGCCTGGGCAACAGAGTGAAACCCAGAATAAGACAACCCCACAAACATATTCTACCTAGTTTTGGGCACTGGAAATTTCCCCAGCAGTACTGTTTTCCGTGGCTGTCGTTTATCCTTTGCCTGCAAACCGCTAAGGCTTATCTCCAATTTTCAGAAAAAAGCAGCCAGCCACAAGAAGGTTGGACTTTCCCAGGAGTGGAGACAGGAAGTAGCCAAGGTCTCCACGATTTTGCATCACGCGTGTAAGTATCCACGCACCACACACCGAGTGAGTACATACACATCCGCCCACGTAAATGGATGGCCGCGGCGAAGGCGGGAGTCCACCCCAGACGCCCTAAAACACAGCTAAGTCAAAAGGGACCATCCCGAAGCACCTCGACGCTTCTCTCCTCTGGTGTCTCACCAAGAGCTTGAAACTCCTGGAAAAAAAAGAGAAGTGGCGTCCAAGCCGCTGCGCAGTTCACCTCGGACACGTGGGACTCGCGGGATGACTCAAACCCCGGGCGCATCCGTCGCAGAGAAAAGGCGCCGGGCGCCTCCCGACACGTGCCCGCGGCCGCCTGCCGT
>NW_007249825.1:226806-246073 GCF_000164805.1 Carlito syrichta | reverse complement strand
GGGGCTGGAACGGGTGGGAAGAGTGCCCCGCCCCTCCCGCTCGCGGGCGCGGGGGCTCCGCGCAAGTGTCTGTCGTTTTCTCCGCCGTCGTGGGCCGCGGGCCGTTCCGCGGACAAGAGGGCGGCGGCGGGGACTCGGGTCGAGGGCGAGGGGCTGAGCCTGCAAGTGGGCGCCGGCCCGTGCGTCGGCCGGGGGTCGCCCTGGGAAACTCTCCGGCGGAAAAGGGGGAATTTCGGGCGTCGGCGCCGCCTCTTCCGTGACCCCGCGGACTGACGGGCCAAGCGCCGCCCTGTCGTCCCAGCGGCTGGGGTCCCCGACCGAGTCCAGCTGCGAGGCTGCGGATGCCTCCGAGGGGGAACAGTGCGGCTTCGGCGGCGCCGTGGAGGAGACGTCGCTAAGGGTGGGAAGTGGCACGTGGCGAGCGGGCCCTCGGCCTGGGGTCTGCCCTCCCGTTTGATCAGACGTGGATGCCTCAGTGTGCCCAAGTCCGGACCAAAAGCCTTAAGGTTTCCCGGGGCTCCCGGTCCGGACTTGGGCGAGGGGCCTGGGAGAAGCCATCCAGCCTGTGTGGGGGAAGCATAGAGCCGGCTCTGCCTCCCGGTTATTGTTGTTTTTGATTAATTAGATGGGTTGCTTCTAAGCAAGTCTGGCGCTCTGCTCCCTCTTGAGTTTGGCTCTCAGGATGTGGGCAGACTCCTTAGGCTGAAATTTAATAACATTGTTCTTACTGGGCTGTCAAGGGGGCTAAGAGGCAATGGGACGGTAATGACACATTTTACTCTTTTACGAGGGTGTTATTTGAATGTCGAGGATTTTTGAAATTTCTGTTGCTGTTTCAACACCCTTTGCTGACGCCTCAGAGCATTGGGACACCCATTTATTTTCTCTTGGAATGTGCTTGGGTCGGTATGATGAACTCACTCATGGTAGTATATTTTGAGCGAAGGGGCTCGATCCGGGTCTGTACGTTGGTAGGGGTTATGGCAGATCACATTTAAAGTTTGAAGAGTAACATAGTTTTGGAACTCACAGTTCAGTCGTATATTTGAGGTAAATTGCTTCATATGTGTGATTGATACAGTGAGAGCTGTTCCATGTGCTTTATTATATTTATGTTGCTTTTACAACAAATGTAAACTTTAAGTAAATGAGAATTGCAAAAATAGACTACTGTCACTTTTTATTTAATTTGGTTCAATTTTATTATTTGCGCATTGCTGCTTGCCTCCCCCCTCCACTGATGATACCCTCTTTTCCCACCAGTGATGTGGTATTTCATTTGGAATATTTGTGTTCCACTTATGCTTTGGGTAAATGATATCTTGTACATTTGAATACTATCATCTCCTCTCGTCACAACATAAAGACCTAGAGAAAACTCCTTAATGCATGCAAAATAAAGTTCAAGTTCCTTGGTGTGGCGTTCAAGTTTCTCTGTAGTCTGTCCCTAGTCCATTCTTCAGTCTTAACTCCGATTTCTTCCTTTTGTAATCCTTAGTTCCAGCCAAACTAACTTGTTTGTTGTTCCTGTGAAGTCCCTCCTCTTGGCCTTTCTTTATACCACTCTTTCTGTTTGAAATCCTCTTCCGCTTGTATTATTCATGGATACTCTTTATTCTGGGCCCAGTTAGATCGTGTCTCTTGAGAAGCTTTTTTGACTGCTTCAACCCCAAGGGATCTATTCACTCTTCTCTCGTGTGAGACTTTCTTCTTAGGATATGCTAAGAAGCATATTAAAAAAGCATACTAAAAACAAAACCAAGAAACACACTTATTTTTCAAATGTATCAACATTCACCTTTGTACTAAAGGTGAATTAAGTTTATCTTTTTAAGTTTTTAATTCTGCTTCTCAGCTAGGTTGTTAAGACCTCTGAGAAATGGGTATGAATTAAATACCCTGTATCTGTGGAGATCGTGTATTTAGTAAACTCTGCCTTTGCCTCCTGGCTGACTGGGACTACAGGTATGTGTGTGACCACACCCTGCTAATTTTTAAAATTTTTGTAGAGATGAGGTCTCACTATGTTGCTTAGGCTGGTCTTGAACTCTTGGGCTTGAGCATGCTCCCTCCTTGGCCTCCAAAGTGCTGAGATTACAGTTGGGAGCCATTGTGCCTGGCCTAATATGTTTGCATTTATTACTAGCGCAATTCTGTGCCTATAGAGGATGCTCGATATTTTGATAATTATCATGTTACATTATTCAAATAAAATTCAGTATCACCGTTCTGTGGTTTATTTCAGATTTGGATCTGGGATAGTTACTTGGTTTTGAGTGTGGCACCAGTGACATTGAGGTGGGCCATTTCAGATTTGTAACATTTAGCATCATGGGAAGGAGAAACCATCTGTAGCTTCAGACAGGGCCTCACTGTGGTGCCCAGGCTGTTCTCAAACTCCTGGCCTCAAGCCATCCTCCTGCCTTGACTTCCCAAAGTGCTGGGATTACAGGCGTGAGCCACTGTGTCCAACCTTCAGTTTGCATTCTTAACTTCAGATATTGGCAGCGTGTGTCATTGGTCATAAGGCAAATGAGAGAGGAGGATTTGTGACTCATTGCTACCTGTCTGCACTGCTGAAGAAAAACAAGCTGGTCCATAGTATGTTGTATACCAAGCATAATACATGTAATTATTTAGTACAAAGTTGAATGTTGGTGCATTTGGAAAATAGCTGTGTATTTTTTTGTTTGTTTTTTAGTCAGAGTCTCACTCTGTCACCCAGGCTGGAGTGCAGTGGCACACTCATGGCTACTGCAGGCAACCTTGACCTGCTGGGCTCAGAAGATCCTACTGCCTCAGCCTCCCAAGTAGTTGGGACTACAGGTGAATGCCACCACACCTGGCTAATTTTTGATTTATTGTCGAGATGAAGTCTTGTCGAGTTGCCCAGGCTGGTCTCAAACCCCTGGACTCAGGCGAGTCCTCTCTCCTCTGCCTCCCAAAGTGCTGGGATTATAGGTGTGAGCCACTGTGCCTGGCAAATGTATGTTTCTGTTCTGTGTGTGAGTAGGAAGTATTGGTATTTTATGGATACGTCTCTTAGTAAACTATCTTGATTTGTCTTCTGCATCTGTTGGGAACTTGTCCTATTTCTCTAGTTCAATAAAATATTTTCCCTCGAAGTAGACTGATTTTTAGAAAGTAGTTTATATAACAACTTATTTCAAGGTTCAGAAACCTTTTTTAGGCAAAATTGAAGCTAAAATTTATCTGTTAATAAATTTTCCAGAAATACTGGGCATTTTTATTTAGGTTACTTGCATTTTCAAAAGGCACTTTGATAGAGCTAAGCCAGTAATTTCACTACTTGAAAAAAATCTGGATTGGTGAGCATTCTTTGCTTTTTTGGGAGGATGATATTTTGATTAAGATGAAATTTTTGACAAGAACTGTAAGTTTGAGATGTTTGGCTAGGTAAATTGAATATAAAATTAATAATTTTTTCTGCCTAATGAATTACATTTTTAAGTAATAAAAGAATGAATTTCTAGTTGGGTATGTTGGTGTGCACCAATAGTCTCAGCTATTTGGGAAACTGAGATGGGAGGATCACTTGATCCCAGGAGTTTGAGTCCAGACTGAACAACACATAGCAGGACCCTGTCTCTTAAAAAATTTTCTTTCTTTCTTTTTACTGTTCATATATTGGAGGCAAACTGCCTCATCCCCTACTGAACTAACCAACCACAGGTTTGATTTTTCTTCCTTTGTCAAGTCAAATTTTTATGTGGATGGTGTTGATTCGTATATGTAAAAATACTCAAATGGATACAGCATCATTGGAATCAGTTCCACATTGTTCCAGTTTTTTCTTAGTTTTTTTTTTATGACAGCTTCATTGAGGTATGTTTCATACAGCATAAAATTCACCCTTTTAAAGTATGCAGTTCAGTTATTTTTAGTGTATTTGCAGAGTTGTACAGCCATCACCACTATATAATTCCAGAACATTTTTATCACCCCAAATGGAAACCCTACACCTGCCTGCTAGCAGTTATTTCTCTGCCCTAGCTCCTGGCAGCTACTAATCTACTTTCTGTCTTTATAGAGTTGACTATTCGTGATATATCATATGAATATCATATTGTATAATATGTGGCCATTTATGTCAGACTTGTCTCACTTAGCATGTTTTCCAGGTTCATGTAGCATATATTAGTACTTTCTTCCCTTTTTTTTTTTTTAAAGTACCAGTCTCACTCCATTACCCAGGCTGGAGGGCAGTGGCACCAACATGGCTCACCACAGCCTTGAACTCCTGGGTTTAGGTGATCCTTCCATTTCAGCCTCCTGAGTGGCTAGGACTACAGGTGTGCACCACCACACCTGGCTCATTTTTTGATTTTTTTTTTTATGTTGCCCAGATGGGTTTCAGACTCCTAGGCTCAAGCAGTCCTCCCGCCTTAGTCTCCTAAAGTGCTGGGGATTATAGACATGAGCCACCACACCAGGCCCTTTCTTGTTTTTTTTTTTTTTGTTGTTGTTTGTATTTTGTTTTTGAGTCTCACTCTGTTGCCCAGACTGGAGTGCAGTGGCCGCTCCTGGCCACTGCAGCCTCTACCCACTGGGCTCCGGCGATCCTTCCGCCTCAGCCTTCAGAGGAGCCAGAATTACAGGCACGCGCTACCATGCCCGGCTGATTTTTTTTTTTTCATTTATTGTAGAGATGGGGTCTCACCAAGTAGCCCAAGCGGATCTCGAACCCGTGGGCTCAGGCAATCCACGCACCCAGCCCTTTCTTGTTTTTTATGGCTGGAAAATGTTTCATTATATATATGGATTCCTTCCATTGATTTTGTTTATCCATGTATTAAATGATGGACAATTAGATTATTATTGTTATATTATTGGGTATTACGAAATATTGCTGCTTTGAACGTTTGTGTATGTTTTTGTGTGGATATGTTTTCATTTCTCTTGGGTGTATACCTAAGAGTGGAATTGCTGGCTCATTTCGTAATTATGTTTAACCTTTGAGGAACTTTCAGCTTGTTTTCCAGAGTGGCTGCACCATTTTTACGTTTCTTTCAGCATTGTATGAGGGGTTCTTTTCTCTATAGCCTAATTATTGTGATATCCAGGCCAGGCACGGTGGCTTACGCCTATAATCCCAGAACTTTGGGAGGCCGAGATGAGAGGATTACCTGAGCCTATGGGTTCAAGACCAGCCTAGGCAACTTGGTGAGACCTCATCTCCACAATCAATCAAAAAATCAGCCAGGCATCGTGGTGCATGCCTGTAGTTCCAGCTACTTGGAAGGCTGAGGCTGAAGGATCACCTGAGCCCAGCAGGTCGAGGCTGCAGTGGCCATGAGCATGCCACTGCACTCCAGCCTGGGCGACAGGGTGAAAACTAAAAAACTAAAATAATAAAAATAATAATATTGTAACATCTGTCTTTTATTATAGTTATCCTAGTGGAGTTATATCTCCTAGTTTTTATATACATTTCCCTAATAACTAATAATGTTGCATCTTTTCATATGCTTATTGATCATTTGCATATCTTCTTTAGAAAAATGTGTGTTTCAATCTTTTGCCCATTTTTCAGTTGGATTATTTGTCGTCTTTTTTTTTTTTTTTTTTTGAGTCTCATTCTGTCACCCAGGCTAGAGTGCAGTGGCATGCTCATGGCCACTGCAGCCTCGACCTGCTGGGCTCATGCAATCCTTCCGCTTCATCCTTTCCAAGTAGCTGGAACCACAGGTGTGCGCCACCACGCTCAGCTAATTTTTTGATTTATTATAGAAGAGGTCTCACCATGCTGCCTAGGCTGGTCTCGAACCCATGGACTTAGGCAGTCCTCTCTCCTTCACCTCCCAAAGTGCTGAGATTACAGGCGTGAGCCCCTATGCCCGGCTGCATTATTTGTTTTATTTGTTGATTCGTAAGAGTTCTTTATATATTCTGGATGCAAGTCCCTTATTAGATAAATGGCTTACAAATATTTTCTTCCATTCTACTGGATGTCTTTTCGCTTTCTTGATGGTGTTCTTTGAAACACAAAAGTTTTTTGATCTGTTTTCTTTTTTTTTGAGTTGGAGTCTTGCTCTGTCGCCCAGACTGGAGTGCAGTGGCCACTCCCGGCCACCGCAGCCTCGACCTGCTGGGTTCCGGCAATCCTTCTGCCTCAGCCTTCCAAGTAGCTGGAACTACAGGTGCGCGCTACCATGCCCGGCTAATTTTTGATTTATTGTAGAGATGAGGTCTCGCCAAGTTGCCCGGGTGGGTCTTGAACCTGCGGGCTCAGGCAATCCACTCACCACAGCCTCCCAAAGGCCTGGGATTACAGACTGAGCCACCGAGCCCGGCTGATCTGTTTTCTTTTGTTACTTGTGCTTTTGCTTGTTGTGACAATTTATATTTGTATCTAAGAGTTTTTTTAGTTTTAGATCTGACATTTAGGTCTTTGATCATTTTGAGTTAAGCTTTGTATATGATATGAAGCAAAGGTGCAACTTAAATTTTTTGCATGTGGCTATCTAGTTCCTGTACCGTTTGTGGAAATATACTTAGCTTAACAGTATACAATCTTGAATGCTTAATGATGGCTATATGTTCTGAGAAATGGTCATTAGCTGATTTTTGTCCTGTGACCATCATAGAGTGTGATTAGACAAACCTAGATGGTGTGGCCTGCTGTGCACCTACGCCATGTGATGTAATAGCCTGTTGCTCCTAGCCTATAAACCTGTGCAGCATGTTACTGTGTTGAATACCTTAGGTAGTTGTAACACAGTGGTACTTATGAATCTAAACATAACTAAACACAGAAAAAGACCCGTAAAAATACAGTATAAAAGATAGAAAATCGTGCACCCACGTAGTCCTGGAGCTTGCAGGACTGGAAGTTTCTCTGGGTGAGTTGATCAGAGAGGGCTGAATGAGTGTGAAAGCCTGGGACGTTACTGTACACCACTGTGGAAAAGTGCTGGGATTATGGGTTTGAGCTACTACACCTGGCTGTTTTTTTTTACTTTTTAAAAATTTGACTCTTGTGATAACACTTAAAATACAGACACATCATACAGCTGCACAGAAGTATTTTCTTTGTCCTTTCTTATTAAACTTTTAAAAAATATTTTTGACCGGGCTCGTTGGCTCAGCCTGTAATCCCAGCAATTTGGGAGACTGAGGCGAGAGGATTGCCTGAGCCTGCGGGTTCGAGACCCGCCCGGGCAACTTGGTGAGACCTCGTCTCTACAATAAATCAAAAACTAGCCAGGTGTGGTAGCGCGCACCTGGAGTTCAGCTACTTGGGAGGCTGGGGCGGAAGGATCGCCAGAGCCCAGCAGGTTGAGGCTGCAGTGGCTGGGAGCGTGCCACTACACTCCAGTCTGGGTGACAGAGGGAGACTCCAACTCATAAAAAAAAATTTTTTTTAAGCTTTTTTAAAAAGAAACTAGAATATAAACACATTAGCCTAGGCCTACACAGGTTCAAGATCATCAGTGTCACTATCTTCTACCTCTGTATCTTATCAAACTTAGAAGTTCTTCAGGGGCAGTAACATGCCTGGACCTGTCATCGCATCACCTATGATAACAGTGCCTTCTGGAATACTTCCTAAAGGATCTGCCTGAGGCTGCTTTACAGTTAACTTAAAAAACCCCAAAAAACAAAAACTAGTACTTTCAAAGATAATGATAGAAAGTATAGTAAGTGCATAAACCAGAGCATAGTCATTGTGATCAAGCATTGTCTATTGTACATAATTTTATGTACTATACTTTTATATGACTGGTAGCACAATAGATTTGTTTACAGCAGCATCACTATAAACAGGTGAGTAATGCATTGTGTTACAACATTATGGCTACTGTGACATGACACTACAGCATCACAGGGCCAAGGGAGGTTTTTAGCTGCATTATAATCTTGTGAAACCACTGCTGTATTTGCAGTCTGTCATTGATGGCCACATCGTTATGTAGCCTGTGTCTGTAATTATTCTCAGCTATAAGTGATTATGGCAAGGCAAAGTTCCCTGTATATATGAAGAAATTACCCATATTCTGCAGCAGAAGGAAAGGGTCTTAGTGTTGTACATTAAGTTGCAACAGTGTCCTGTGAGTGGAATTTTGAAGACAGGACTTTGTTGCTGTTATTTCTGATAAACCCCTTTTATTTAGGTCCTTTGATTTTTTTGTTTGTTGTAGGTAATTAATTTCTCTTTTTTTTGTTATTTAATGGAACTAAAGTTTATTTTTAAACTAGGGAACTGTTTCAGTTTTCAGAACTGACTAAACTTTTTTAGGAATACTATCTTTTGGTAACAGCAGAATATTGAGCTGCTTTTTATTGACTAAGTAATTACTAAGCACTGTCACATGCAGACAGTGCTTAGAAACATAAATGAATTTTTCACAGTTGAGTGTTAAAAGCAAACCATAATCCCCTAAACTAAGCACTATGATAGAGGTTTGTTTTGAAGTGGTAAGAAGTGATTAACATGAGATTAGGATTGGTCAGGATGGGCTTTACAGAGGTAGGAATGTTTGAGCAGGTCATTGAAGGAGGAGTGTTAGGTTTCTAGGTGTTTAAAACTGGGTAAGAATGGGGAGTAAGAGCAGGAGAGCATCCTGTTATAAAGGAAGTAATGGAAACGCGAAACTTACATGTCATGTTTAGGGAACAGCACAGGGTGCAGTATGGCTAAAGCTTGTGGAAAAAGCTGGAAAGGCACTCTTGACACCTGGTTAAAAGCACCTTATTTCTTCTCAGCCCCTAATGTTCATCTTCCCCAGGGCTGGTGTTGTCAAGGGACTGAGAATTGGAAAGGAACAGTGACCCTCTTCAGTGTGTCTCATCTTTACAGAAGGGAGAACAGGAGAGTCATGCCCTGTCCTCGCACCCTAGTGTGTGTGTATCACGGGCTATGTTTGGAATGTTGTATTATGTTGGAAATGTAAAGGCATTGCCTTAGAATTTAGAAATTCTTTCAGCAAATTAATTATTGGGCGTCTATGTGATTGGAAGTTGCTTAGGCTCTTCTAAGTGGATTACGTAAAACACTGTTAAATAGGTTATTGCATTTAAAGCACTTAATAACGAGCTGTTCATGTCAAAAGGCTCATATACTAGATGCTGAGATACACTTGTGAACAAGACAAAAGTCGTTGCTACTTATATTTACAGTCTAATGTGGAGAGACAAGGAAAGTGCAAATAAGAAAAAAAAACAAAACCTCAGTGGGGACCAAAAGAAGGCCCAAAGTTGACCTGTACAATGGCCACTTATTACCTAATCCTGAATTGTATCCCACATCTTTAAAATAAATTTTAAAAAAAGAAAAAAAATCTCATGCCAGGTGAGGTGCCTCATGCCTGTAATTCTAGCATTTTGGAAGACTGAGGCAGGAGGATCATTTGAGGCCAGGAGTTTGAGACCAGCTTGGACAATATAGTGAGATCCCATCTCTATTTTAAAAAATAAATAAGAAAAATCTCAAGTAGAGATAAGTGCTATGCAGAAAATTAAAGTAGGGTGATGTGATGGAGAATGACTGAGTGGGGAAAATCTGGGGAGGTGATTTTTTTTTTTTTTTGAGTTGGAGTCTCACTTGGTTGCCCAGACTGGAGTGCAGTGGCCGCTTCCGGCCACTGCAGCCTAGCCTGCTGGGCTCCGGCGATCCTTCCGCCTCAGCCTTCCAAGTAGCCGGAATTACAGGCGTGCGCAACCACGCCCGGCTGATTTTTTGATTTATTGTAGAGATGAGGTCTCGCTGCCCAGGCGGGTCTCGAACCCGCGGGCTCAGGCAGTCCACTCACCTCAGCCTCCCAAAGGCGCGGGATGACAGGCTGAGCCACCGAGCCTGGCTGGGAGGTGATATTTAAACTGAGATCTCAATGACAAGAAGCTGACCATATGAAAAAACGTTGTAGGCAGAGGAGATTTAGAATACAAAGCCATTAAAGGGAGAATGATCTTGGCTTGTGAAACGAACAGAAGGAAATCCACCTTGATGTAAAGATTTGTAAACCTGGGGAGTTTTAATTTAACTCTAAGTAAGGGTGTTGGATAGAATAGGAGTAGCAAAATCAGTTAGAAAGTTTTACAGTAATTCAAGTGATACGTAATGATGGCTTGGGTTAGGGGTATAGTAGGGGAATCTGGAGAGAAGTGTCAGTGCTTTGTGGTAGCTAAAGTTGTGACTATATAGTGATTATGTTTTGTAATCTAATATTTATGGGCAGTACTTTCATAATCCTGGAAGGCTGTGGTGCCCTATTGAGAACATTGGAGTCAGAACTAGGATTCATTTCCTAGCTTTGTGACATTTCACCTCTCCTGAAGCCTTAGATTCCTTGTTATAAAAATGGAGATAGAGATAATTTAGGGAGGAGGTACTTGAGAGTTCTGAGGATTCAGTGAATCCATACAAAATTTAAGTTGGCATTATTTCAGCTGGCAATTTTTTTTTTTTAGAGTTGGGGTCTCACTCTATTGCCCAGGCTGTAGGGCAGCAGCACCATCCTGTCTCACCACAGCCTCAACCTCCTGGGCTTGGGCGATCCTTCCTCAGTCTCTCAAGCAGGTGGGACTACAGGTGTGTGCCACCACACCCAGCCAATTTTTTGATTTTTTTTTTTTTTTTTGGTAGAGACGAGATCTTGCTAATGTTGCCCAGGCTGGTCTTGAACTCTGTACTCAAGCAGTCCTCTCGCCTCAGCCTCTCAAAGTGTTGGAATTACAGGCATGAGCCATTGTACCTCACCTGGCAGTTGCTTGTGATACTAATTAAAGGATTTGAGTCTTGAAGATAGGTAAGATATTATTGTCCCATTTTTCCAGATGAAAAGACTTGGGACCTAAGGATTTGACCAATATCCCAGATTCAGTAAGAGATGGAGAGGGACTCAGACTCACATTTTAAAAGTGCAGTACATTTTCGCATATATGAAATTAGGGTATAAATATCAAGAGATAGAACAGGTTTTTCCATAGTAAAGTACATTCCATTCTTTGGTGAAAGATAGAAACAAATCATTAAAGAAAAATGTTATAGGAATTGTAGGATATGCTTGATGTATGTATTTGATAAAAGGCAGAAGATTTATTATGAAGAGAAACCAGAGTATGGTGTGTGTATTTGGAAGGGTAACTGAGAAGGTACTTAAGAAATCAATAATGAGGGACTTTTAATATCCTGTTTAGCATTTTTAACTTCAGTAGGATGTGGCTGACGAATTTTGAATCTGAGGAATAGCAGAATCAGATCTGTTTTTGGAAAAACTACTTGGATAAAGATGTGGAAGATGAGGGTAGGAAGACCAGTTAGAGTAGTAAATAGTTGAGAGAAATGATGAGCTAGGACTTGGTGGCAGGGATGAAGAGAGTGGCAGTTTCTGAGAAAAGTTTGGGATGTGGGAGGCCACATTCACTCTAAAAGACTTCTGTACTTATTTTCATGTAAGAATAAAAATGATGATGTATGTGAAAGTGTTTTGTAAACTGTAGTTTAGTGTGTGATGTGTCTTTGTGAGGATGTCAATAAAATGTGTACAGATTTTTAGAAATGTTATCTGTGTATTACTTTTTGAAGTTGAATTGAATCACGTTAGCAATGTGTAGTATGATGTTGTCTCAACTGTTCATTCATCCTTTGTCCTTTTCTTTGTCCTGCCTGTCGCATGGTGATGCTAGCATTCATTTGATTAACGCCGTCTTTTGAGTGAATGTCATACTTAAGATGTGTATACTTTTTTTGACACCCCCTGTATATATAAATATATTTGAGAGGGGACCCAAAATAACCATAATTATCTCTCTCTCTCCTTTTTTTTGTGGGCAGCCCCCTTGTTGTAGTACCTTCAGAATGTGTTTCCTTGGACCAAATGTCTCAAGTTGGGGCAAACAGGTGATTGTTTCTTCCACCATGACTGCATACCTGTCCACACCACACTGAACATTCAGCAGTATTTGCCCAAAAGCAGCTTAACCCCCATGCCTCACCATACCTATTCACCCTATCTCACCCTAAGCAGCTTTTTTTGGTTTCTCCAATGAAAAAAGTCCTCACAGGGAAATATTTTGCTGGTGTGGAATAGGTGAAACAGAAAACAGAAGGACTAAAAGTCCTCAAAATGAATACGTTCAAAAACTGTGTTGAGCAGTGGAAAAAGCATCTTGATTGGTGTATTGCATCATTTGAAGTTTAAACATGTAAGAATAAATGCACAATTTTTAATAAATTTCAGGGGTTTTTTTGGGTCCTTCCTCATATATGTTTTTCTGAACTTTTTTTTTTTGAGTTGGAGTCTCACTCTGTCGCCCAGACTGGAGTGCAGTGGCCGCTCCCGGCCACCGCAGCCTCGACCTGCTGGGCCTCTGCGATCCTTCTGCCACAGCCTTCCAGGTAGCTGGAACTACAGGCGCGCGCTACCACGCCCGGCTAATTTTTGATTTATTGTAGAGATGAGGGCTCGCCAAGTTGCCCAGGCGGGTCTCGAACCTGCGGGTTCAGGCAATCCACTCACCTCAGCCTCCCAAAGGCGTGGGATTTACAGGCTGAGCCACCGAGCCCAGCTTGAACTTTTTTTTTTTTTTTTGAGTTGGAATCTCACTCTGTCATCCAGGCTTGAATGTGGTAGCCCGCTCAAGGCCAACGCAGCTTCGACCTACTGGGCTCAGGCAATCCTTCTGCATCAGCCTTTCAAAGAGCTGGAATTACAGGTGTACACCGTCATGCCCAAATAATTTTTTTTTTTTTGTAGAGATGAAGTCTCACCAAGTTGCCCAGGCTGATCTCGAACCCGTGGACTCGGGCAGTCCTCTCACCTCAGTCTCCCAAAGTGCTGGGATTATAGGCGTGAGCCACTGTGTGTGACTGTTTTTCTGAACTGTTAGAGTCAATTCTAGACTTGACACTTCTTTATCCCTAAATATTTCATTATTTCCTAAAAACAAGGACTTTGTCTTATATAATCATAATGCAATTAGTAAAGTCAGGTAGTTAACATATGATACTATTAATTCTTTTTTTGTGTGTGTGTCCCGAAACCTAAAGTAATTCATTTTTTTGTGTGTGTGTTGGAGTCTCACTTGTGTCCAGGCTGGAGTGCAGTGGCATGCTTATGACCACCATAGCCTCGATATGCTGGGCTTAGATGATCCTTCTGCCTCAGCCTTCCAAGTAGCTGGAACTATAGATGCATGCCACCATGCCCAGCTAGTTTTTGTGATTTATTATAGAGACGAGGGCTCACCAAGTTGCCTAGGCTTGTCTCAAACCCCTGGGCTCAGGCAGTCCTTCCGCTTAGGCCTCCCAAAGTGCTGGGATTACAGGCTGAGCCACCGTTGAAGTAATTCTTAAGAGGAAGATTCAGCAAAACTTGTTCAAATATTGTTAGTTTTCCCATGAACGTTATTTGCAAAAGCAGAAGAAAATCTCAGGTCATGTGTTGCATTCTGTTGCCATGTTTTTCAGATTCCTTTAATTGGAACAGTAAAATTTTCCTTTGTCTTTCATAATACTGACATTTTTGAAGCGTATAGGACTATTTTGTAGAAAGTCTTTCAGTTTAGGTATGACTGATGATTCCTTATGATTAAAGTCAGATTATGTAGTTTTTTGCAAGGATATCATATAAGTAACATCATATTCTTGGTACAACATATCCAAGATGTCACTATGGGTATAGTTAATTTTTAAAAATTACTGTATTTACAAGATAATTTTATTGGATTATTTGTGTGTATTGTCTTATTTATTGATAAATAATTGTACATATTCATTTGGTATATAGTGATGTTTTGATAATATAATGTATAGTGATCAGATCAAGATATCCTTGAATAAATCTCTTATCCCTTCCTTCACTCTTCCTTCTCAGCCTCCAGTATCCTCTGGTCCACCGTATCAGCTTCCACATGAGTTATAACGTGAGGTATCTAACTTTCTCGGCTTATTTCACTTAACATAAAGTCCACCAGTTCATCCATGTTGCAGTGAATGACAGGATTTTATTTATGGCTGAATAGTGTTCCATTATGTATGCATACCACATTTTAATTATTTATCTGTTGTGAATAGTGCTGCAATAAACATGGGGGTTCAGATATCTGTTTGATATAATGATTTCCTTTCCTTTGGATAAGTACACCCAGTAGTGGGATTGCTGGATCATATGGTAGTCCTATTTGTAGTTTTCTTGAGAAATCTCCATACTCTTCTCCACAGTGGCTGTACTAGTTCACCATTTCCTGGTGTGGGTAATTTTGATTACATGATTGAGGTTGTGTATACCAAGTTTCCTCACTATAAAGTTATCGTGTGGAAAATACTTTGAGAATATAAACATCTCTTAATCCTCAATGTTTTCACTCACTAGTCTTAACATTGATGATTGTTTTCTGAATCTGTTGGGAAGATTGCCAAATAGTAATTTTTGAGTCTACAAATTCTTTTTACATTTATTAGTTTCATTTCTACTTTAAGGAAGACTATTCTTCTCCTATTTATTAGTATTCATGTAGACTTGGATTTTTACTTTATTCAGTGGTTTAAATCCTTTGCTATTATGTGGATGCTGAAATAGATCCAGATTTTGCCTGTGGGAACCCTTCATGCTAAGTTGTCTTTTTTTTAAAAGAGCAGTTTTAGATTCACAGCAAGAGTTCTGTGTCCTTTTAATACTCTCCCATTATTCTTTGAGCACTGTTTTTTTAAAGAAAATGTTTCCTATATATTAGTGACTAAAATGTTATTAACAAGCAGATTTTAAAATATTTCTTAGAGCAATTTTTCACAGCAAAATTGAGCAGAAAGTACAGAGTTCCCATATACCTGCTGCCCCCACACTTCCCTCACTGTCAGTGATACATTTGTTAAAATTGATGAACCAGCGTTGACACATCATAATCTCCCAAAGTCCATAATTTACCTTAGGATTCATGTATGTGATGTGCATTCTGAGGGGTTTGGCAAATTATTTTTTTTTTTTTGAGCTGTAGTCTCACTCTGTCGCCCGGACTGGAGTGCAGTGGCCGCTCCCGGCCACCGTACCCTCGACCTGCTGGGCTCCGGCGATCCTTCCGCCTCAGCCTTCCAAGTAGCCGGAATTACAGGCATGCGCTACCATGCCCAGCTGATTTTTTGATTTATTGTAGAGATGAGGTCTCGCTGCCCAGGCGGGTCTCGAACCCGTGGGCTAGGGCAATCCACTCACCTCAGCCTCCCAAAGGCGCAGGATTACAGACTGAGCCACTGAGCCCGGCTGGTTTGGCAAATTTTTAATGACAAGTGTCTGTCATCACACAATAGTTTCACTGCCCTTAAAATCCTCTGTGCTCTTTTTGTTTTTCCCTTCCTTCCCTCTAACTCCTGGCAACCTCTTATCTTTTTACTGTTTGTGATTTTTGACTTTTCCAGAATGTCATAGTTGGAATCATATATTATGTAGCTTTTTCACATTGTCTTCTTTCACTTAGTAATATGCATTTAAAGTTCCTTTATGTCTTTAAATGGCTTGATAGCTCATTTCTTTTTATCACTGAATAGTACCACAGTTTATCTCCTGACACACCGAAGATCATCTTGGTTGTTTCAAGTTTTGGCCGTTATAAATAAAGCTACTAGAAAACCTATGTGTAAATTTCTGTGTGAACATAAGTTCATTTCATTTGGTAAATAGCATGGTGTGAGAAGGTAGGATTGTATGGTAAGAGTATGTTTAGTTTTGTGAGAAACTACCAAATTGCATTCCAAAGTGGTCGTACCATTTTGCATTTCCACCAACAATGAATGAGAGTTCCTGTTGTTCCACATTCTTGACAGCATTTGGTAGTCAGTGTTTTGGCTTTTAGCCATTCTAATGAATATGTAGTGATATTTCATTGTTGATTTAATTTGTAATCCCCTAATGATGTTTGGGGCTGAACATCTTTTCATATACTTGTTTTCCATCTATGTTTCTTCTTAGCTGAGGTGTTGTTCATATCTTTTGGCCATTTTTAAGTTGGGTTGTTTGCTTTCTTACTGTTGAATTTTGAAAGTTTGTTTTAGTATATTTTGGATAATAGTTGCTTATCATATGTGTCTTTGCAAATATTTTCCCCTAGTCTTCGGTTTGTCTTCTTGTTCTCGTGACAGTGTCTTTTGCATAGCAGAAGTTTTTAAATTTAGTGAAGTTCAGCTTATCAGTTATTTCTTTCATGATGTTACATCTAAAACGTCATTGCTGTAGCCCATGTCATCTAGGTTTTCTTATGTGTTATTTTCTAGGCAATTTATAATTTTGCATTTTACATTTATGCATTTACATCTATGGCCCAGTCTGTTGATTTTTTTTTTTTTAAGTTAGAGTCTTACTCTGTTGCCCAGGCTGGAGTGCAGTGGCATGCTCACTGCCACCCCAGCGTCGACCTGCTGGGTTTTGGAGGTCCTTCCGCCTCTGTCTTCCAAGTAGCCGGAACTACAGACGTACACTACCATGCCTGGACAATTTTTAAAATTTAGTTATTTATTGTAGAGACGAGGTCTTGCCATGTTGCCAGGGCTGGTCTCGAACCCACGGGCTCAGGCAGTCCACTCACCTTGGCCTCCCAAAAGTACTAGGATTACAGGCTGAGCCACCAAACCCGATCTGTTTTAATTCTGTGTCTAGAGTCAATTGATGTTCACTTACTACCACCATTTGTTGGAAAGACTGTCTTTGTTTCACTGTATTGTCTTTGTTCCCTTGTCCAAGATCAGTTGACAGTATATATTTAGGTTTTTTTCTGGGGTCTTTATCCTGTCCTATTGACCTATCTGTTTATTCTTTTGCCAATTCCATACTTTCCTGATTACTATAGCTTAATAGAGAGTCTTGAAGTTGGATAGTGTCCCCTCACTCGTTCTTCTCTTTTGCTATTAATTTGGCTGTTCTGGGTCTTTTGTCTTTCATATAAACTTTAAAATCAGTTTGTTGATATTCACAAAATAACTTGCTGGGATTTTCATTGTGATTGTGTTGATTCTAGATCAGGTTGGGAAGAACTGACATCTTGACAATTTTGTCTTTCTATCCACGAATGTGGAATATTTCCATTTTCTAGTTTTGTTTGATTTCTTTAATAAGAGTTTTGTGAGTCTCCTCATATAAATTATGTTCATATTTTGTTAGGTTTATATCTAATTATTTCATTTTTGGGAATGTTCTTATAAATGGTTATACATTTTTGACTTAAAATTTCACTTGTTCATTTGTAGTATTATAGGAAAGCAATTGATTTGACTTTTTTTTTTTTGTCAGAGTCTCACTCTGTTGCCCAGACTGGAGTGCATGGCCACCGCAGCCTCAACCTGCTGGGCTCCGGCGATTCTTCCACCTCAGTCTTCCAAGTAGCTAGAACTACAGGCATGCGCCGCCACGCCTGGCTAATTTTATTTATTTATTTATTGTAGAGATGAGAGATGAGGTTCCGCCAAGTTGCCTGGGCTGGTCTCGAACCCGTGGACTCAGGCAGTTCTCTCACTTCTGCCTCCCAAAGTGCTGGGATTACAGGCTGAGCCACCAAGCCTGGCCCAAAATTAAACATTTTAAATCTTACAGTACAGTATCTTGAAAAGTACAGTAGTACAGTACAACAGCTGGCATACAGGGCCTGGCATTGAGGAGAATCACTGACTGGAAGAGGAGGTGGGAGATGGCAGAGCTGAAGAATCATCAGCCTTAGGAGATGGAGGGCAAGCTGCAGTTTCACTCACACCTGACGTTGATGGCACAAGGTTCTGGTTCCTTGCTGGATTCTATTCTGTCTACCCTGTTGAAAAAAGGATTCAGTGATGTCTGGGTCTTAGCTCTTTTTTTCATCATAGCTGACACAGTAGCACTGGATTGCATTCAGAACGGCTGCTGAAACCTTTGTGTACCATTGTAATTCAGGTCCTGTGCCTCAAAAACTAACAGTGCCCCCTCAAATAAGGAAAATCCCCTTGCCGTTTCCTGCATCGTGAATCTCTTGCGTTCTTCAGTTGCTTCTTCTTCCTCTTGTCTCTGCCTTTTCTCTGGACCTCCAGTTTCATCAGGTCTTCATTAGTAAGCTCCTCGTGCTCCAGCAAGGCGTTCATTGAAGTCATCTCTTGCGGATCTAACTTCAGCTTCTTGCTGAGGGTCACTAAGTTAGTTGCCAAAGACATCTTTGAACTCCTCATCCACCTTCTCAAATCCACGAAAACCGTGAATGTACTGCAGGCGAAGGGTCTTCCAAACCCCATTCATGGTGACAGCTGTAATTTCATGCCAAACAAAGTCAGTTTTTTTTACGGCCCTGTAGATTTTATAGTCCTTCCAGGATTGTCACAAGGTTATTCCTGATTTGTCACTCACCTTTACTGCTAGTCAAAAAGTGTGATGTTAATATTTCTTGAAAGCTTTAACTCCCTGGTCCATAGGTTGGATGAGTGATAAAGTATGTGGTAGCAGATGCACTACTTTGACATTGCGATGAAAGTCGTTTGTGAATGGGGAGTGATCCAGAGCATTGTCGAGCAACAAAAGAATGTTGAGTGCGATCTTCTTCTCCAAGTAATATTTCTCTACCTCGGGGGAAAAGTGATGGAGAAACCAGCCCTAGAAAATGACCCCCTGTAACCCAGGCTTTGGGGTTACTCTTCGACACAACAGGAATAGAGCCCTTGGCTACATTTTTAAGGGCTCTTGGGTTTTCTGAATGAAAAACTAAGGGAGGTGTCAACTTCATATTGCCAGAAGCATTGCCACCAAACAACAGAGTTATCAACCTGTCCTCTGCTGCTTTATAGCCTGTCAACAACTTTTCCTCCTTACTGGTGTAACTTTGGTCTGGCATCCTTTTCCAGTACAGTCCTGTCTCATTCACATTAAAAACATGCTCAGGTAAATACATGCCTTCATCAATAATTTCTTGAAGTGTTTCAAGAAATTCTTGGGCAGCTACCATATCTGCATTTGCTGCCTTGCCGCTTTCTTTTACATAGTAAAGGTTGACTCTAACCTTGAACTGATGAAAGTAGCCATGGCTAGCATTAAGAGATGTGTTCTGATTCTTTACCATGATTCTTCTTCAAGTATTCTTAAAGGCATTTAGCTTTCTCATTAATCAGCATTAAACTGAGCGGGACTCATTGCTGATGCTGACCCTGTATCCACACACTGAGAAGTTTCTCCACCTCCTCCATCACTTTTCCACACTTCGTTTTTTTTGAGTTGGAGTCTCACTCTGTCGCCCAGACTGGAGAGCAGTGGCTGCTCCTGGCCACCGCAGCCTTGACCTGCTGGGCTCCGGCGATCCTTCCACC
>NW_007249825.1:194103-226786 GCF_000164805.1 Carlito syrichta | reverse complement strand
CCTCAGCCTTCCGAGTAGCCGGAATTACAGCCCGGCTGATTTTTTGATTTATTGTAGAGATGAGGTCTCGCTGCCCAGGCGGATCTTGAACCCGTGGACTCAGGCAGTCTACTCACCTCAGCCTCCCAAAGGCGCGGGATTACAGGCTGAGCCACTGAGCTCAGTCACTTCGTTGTTTTTTTTTTTATATCATTGGCACAGCAGATTTCACATGTTCCATGATCTTGTCCTTGTTCTTTAGAATTGTGCTGATGGTTGAATGATTCATATTGTAAGAACAAACAGCGTCTTTCGTATTTTTTCACTTTGCTCCACTGTCTCAATTTTTTTCTCTTTTGTTTCCATCATTATCATTTGGCACTTCTTAGCAGTACCAGCTGTATCACTGCTGCTTTTATGCTTAATTCTGGACATCCTGGGCTTGAAATAAAGTTACTTGCTACTCTATACAGTACTGCCACGGTAAAGTACAAAAAAACACAACCACTTGTAGAGGACGCACGCACTTGGCAATGTGTACCAGATACATGAACTAGCTTATGTGACTGAACATGCAAAAGCATGTTCACAACTTTGAAAATATACAACTTGAAGGTTTATATGTAAGGGACTTACTGTACATCGTTGAAAAGGAATGAAAGAGGATGTTTTTGCTTTATTCCTGGTTTTAGTGGGAAAGCGTCCAATTTCTTACTATTAAGTATGTTAGTTGTGGGATTTTGTAGATGTTCTTTATCACTGAAGGAATTCTCTATTCTGGAAAAATACATATTTTAAGGATTGCCTGACCCCAGCAGGTCGAGGCTGTGGTGGTTGTGAGCATGCCACTGCACTCCAGCCTGGGCAACAGAGTGAGACTCCAACTCAAAAGAAAGAAAGCAATAAAATTATGAGTGGGTGTTGGGTTTTATCAAATGTTTTTTTTCTATTAATAATGTCCATCTCATTTTTCTTCTGTAGCTAACTGATATGATTGATTATATTTATTGAGAGATACTGAGAAAGCAGATTCTTACTGCTTCAGTTTAAGTCTTAGTTTTCTGAAATATTGCCTTTCATTTGTGAAAGTTTAGGATAAAAAGGGCTATATTTTGAGTTGGAGTCTCACTCTGTCGCCCAGAGTGGAGTGCAGTGGCCACTCCCGGCCACCGCAGCCTCGACCTGCTGGGCTCCGGCGATCCTTCCGCCTCAGCCTTCCGAGTAGCCGGAACTACAGGCATGCGCTACCACGCCCGGCTGATTTTTTGATTTATTGTAGAGATGAGGTCTCGCTGCCCAGGCGAGTCTCGAACCCGCGGGATCAGGCAATCCATTCACCTCAGCCTCCCAAAGGCGCGGGATTACAGGCTGAGCCACCGAGCCCGACTGGTTCATATTTTGATATATTTTCCTTTATGAGCTATATCTGCAACTTGTAGAAATAAGATGCATTTTTAAGTTTTTACAAATGTTTTAGCATTACTTCTCAGGCACATACTAAATGTTTTATTTCTAGATTCAGTAATCATAAAATTATACTGTAAAATTGCCACAAAAGTTTTAAAATGCTTACTTTCAGTTTCTCTGCAAACTGGTAAAGAGTTCGTAGACTATCACGGGTCCCTGCACTATACTTTGAGAAGCTCTGTCTTAACATACATTATACTGCTTCCTGATCCTTTTCTAGTATTAGCAATCTGAGTCTTAATTCTCAGTCTAGAAGAGCATTTGTTACCTTACTGATAGATTTTTAAAAATTTATTTATTTTTTATTATTATTATTATTATTTTAGTTGGAGTCTCACTCTGTCGCCCAGACTGGAGTGCAGTGGCCGCTCCCAGCCACCGCAGCCTCGAGCTGCTGGGCTCTGGCGATCCTTCCGCCTCAGCCTTCCAAGTAGCTGGAACTACAGGCGTGCGCTACCATGCCCAGCTACTTTTTGATTTATTGTAGAGATGAGGTCTCACCAAGTTGCCCAGGTGGGTCTCGAACCTGCGGGCTTAGGCAGTCTACTCACCTCAGCCTCCCAAAGGCGCGGGATTACAGACTGAGCCACCGAGTCCGGCTGATTTTTTTTAAAAATTATATTATTTTTTATTTTAATGTAAAGATGTGGGATACTCCTTACTGATAGATTTTAAAAACTTTTTATTAAAAATATCAAATATATGTTTGTGTGTGTGTGTGTGTGTGTATGTATATGTGGAGAGTAGTAGAGTGAATCCTTATGTATCTGCTACCCAGTTATCAACACATGGTCAATTTTGTTTTTATTTCTCCTACTTCCTCCCAATGAATTATGTTAGGAGAGATTCTTGTCATGACACTAATAATTTTAGTGTCTATCTCTTTTTTTTTTTTGAGTCGGAGTCTCACTCTGTCGTCCAGACTTGAGTGCAGCCGCACGCTCCCGGCACCACAGCCTCGGCTTGCTGGGCTCCGGTGTTCCTTCCGCCTCCGCCTTCCGAGTAGCTGGAACTACAGGCACGTGCTACCACACCTGGCTAGTTTTGATTTATTGTAGAGATGAGGTCTCGCCAAGTTGCCCAGGCGGGTCTCGAACCCGTGGGCTCAGGCATTCCACTCACCTTGGCCTCCCAAAGCACGGGATTACAGGCTGAGCCACCAAGCCTGGCTTAGTATCTATCTCTTAAGAGAAAAGAACTCTTAGAGAACATGAGTACCTTACTCATAGTGAGGTAAAGTTCGTAGTTTTGTAATATAAAATCACCGTTTAGATTACCTTTGTTCTCCCTCTCCCTCATATACGTACACACAGACACACACACAGACACAATTTGCTGATTGTGTTCCCATAATATTAGTTTTGTGCCTCTACCCCCATCTCCTATAACTTGGTAGTCAGATCTAGAGGTTCGATCATATTCAGGTTCAGTAACTGTTATTATTATAGGGCACAAATAATTTATAGATGATCTGGTGTGTGGGTGTATGATAACTTTATTTTTTTAAACTTTTAATTTTTTATTTTAAAGATGTGGGGTACAATTCAGGGTTAAGTATACAAATGTTCATTAGATAACTTTATTTTAAAAACATTTTTGATATTGTTTAGATCTGTTATGTAATCCTTAATTTAATATTAGTAATTATTTTGATATTTTGGCTTGACTATTAGAATTTGTGGCAATTGAAACAGGGAAAAGTCCACTCTTTAAAAAATCACTTTCGGAAATAGGTTTATTTGCAAAGTAAATAGAAAAAACAAGATTTTAAGGTGAGTTTTGAGAATAATGACTTTTGCTAATTAGAGTTTTGCAGATGGAGTGAAGATTCTGGAGATCATTTAAATAGTTCCCTCATATCTTTACAGATGAGAAAAATTGAGACTCTATGAGATAAATATGACTTGTTCACTGTCTCATCTCACAGTCATTCTTTGCTTTCCTTTAAAACAGGGTCCTATATAGTTCCTGTAATTCACATATATATATCAGACTACTTTTTCATTTGGCTTTTCTTTTTGATTTAATTTTCTATTTAATTTCTTAATTGATTGACATACTACGGTTTCTTTAAAAGATGTTGCTAGGTAGGCATGGTGGCAAGGTGGGAAGATTGCTTGAACCCAGGAGTTGACAGCATAAAACCTGTCTCTTAAAAAAGAAAAAAAAAAAAAAGAGAAAGAAAGAAATTAAAAAGTTAGACTGACTTTTGCTAATAAAGTTTTCTTCCATTGTGAATTGCCTCCCAAACAAAAAATATTCTTAAAGTGTTTTATAGTTCAAAAACATAGTGACTTCTCAAAGTTGTCTTTTTTGACTCAATTTTAGATGTTAAACCTAGTGTATTTTGTTTTCTAAATAACTTTTCTGGGTCCTGCTTACTTGCAAAAATGTAAAAATAATTGCCAATATTAAATTAAGGAATTATATAACAGATCTAAACAATATAAAAAATCTGTTTTTAAAATAAAGTTATCATACACCCACATACCAGATCACCTATAAATTATTTGTGCCCTGTAATAAAATAGTCATTGAACCAGAATATGATCAAACCTGTAGATCTGACTACCAAGTTATGGGAGATAGGGGAGAGAGGCACAAAACTAATATCATGGGAACACAATCAGCAAATTGTGTGTGTTTGTGTGTGTGTGTGTGTGTGAGAACAGGAAATCTAAACACTAATTTGATATTACAAAACTATGGACTTTACCTCTCACTATGAGTAAGGTACTCATGTTCTGTAAGAGTTCTTTTCTCTTAAGAGATAGATACTAAAACTATTAGTGTTATGACTAGAATTTCCCTTAAAATAATTCATTAGGAGGAAGGAGGAATAAAAACAAGATTGACCATGTGTTGATAACTGGATAGCAGATATATAAGGATTCAGTCTAGAATAGAATGGTAACTTTTATCAGTTTTTCCTATTTAACATAGTCTTGACAGATTGAAATGTAAACTTTAAGTTCTTTGCTACAGGCTGGGTGTGGTGGCTCACGCCTATAATCCCAGCACTTTGGGAGGCCGAGGTGAGAGAATTGCCCGAGTACAGGGGTTTGAGACCAGCAGGGGCAACATGGCGAGACCTCATCTCTACGGTAAATCAAGAAAAATTGTCAAGGCATGGTGGCACATGCCTGTAATTCCAGCTACTTGGAAGGCTGAGGCAGAAGGATTGCCTGAGCCCAGCAGGTGAGGCTGCGGTGACCGTGAGCATGCCACTGCCCTCCAGCCTGGGTGACAGAGTGAAACTCCAACTCCAAAAACAAAAACAAAATCAAAGCAAAAACAAAAATAAAATAAATTCGTTTACATTTTAGGACATAGGTTTGGAATGAAGTTAGATGTAGTAGTTTTAGTTGTAGGGGAATTTGCCTCAGTTAATTAAGGCATGATGCTGGTAAGGGCAAGGTCATCCTGACAGGTGTTATTTAATTCAATTTTACTCTCTCCAACTTATCTGCAAATTCCTGAGGAGTATAGTATGTTTCATTCAAATCTACTCGTTTAATACAGGTGCCATAAGTAATAGTGGCCTCTTTTTATAGAAATATCAGCTAATTTTTGAGATTTAATTATTATTTATGCACATTTTCACATAGACTTAGGATTTTTAGAAATTATTCAGTGATGCCAAAAGTTTTATATTTGTACCATTTTCATAACATGACTTGTAGTTAGCCAGCTTATGGGTTGTCATAGTGTAGCGCAGGTTGCGCGGGTTTTGAGTGTGTGTCTGTTATAGAGTGGTAGACTTTTTAGGGCATCGAGGAAAGGAACAAACATTTATTGGACAGTTTTGTGGCTCTTAGGTAGTCCAGTCCCTTCCATTTGTCAGTGGGAATATCGAGACTCAGAAACTTGAAATTCGGATCAGGAATTCGGTTTTGGACTTAAGTTTGAAATATTTGTTATGCATTCAGATAGAGATGTCAGGAAGACAGCTCTAGTCACAAATCTGGAGTTAGGGGAGAGATTCAGCCTGGAAATAGAAGTGTGTGAATTGTCAGCATACAGGTGGTATTTAAAGCAGGAAGGGGGGGTGTAGGGGGAGTGGGAAGTTTGGGGCACTTGGCTGTTTCAGTCAGGATTATAAGGGAGCCAGCAAAGAAGACTGAGAAAGGACAGCTCGTGAGAACGGGAGGGGGGAAACCAGAAGAGTGTCTTGAAAACCAAGTGAGAACAGTATGTTTAATTATGGATTATGGAACCAGAGGGTTCCAGACTGAGCCATTTAACAACGAATTTAGTGATTGTTGTATTTTGTGTTTTGCTTAAGATTTCTTTTTGTTCTGAAAGCTACATGAATAGAGTTTAGCATTATGTTACATTACATGCGGTATATTTATTTTATTTTAAAAGATGTGGGGTACAGTTGAAGACTAGTATACAAGTGGCCATCGTACAGGGAAAGTGTGGGCCTCCCTTTGGTCTCCGTTGCGCCTGGTTTGAGATCAGGCCCTTCACTGATGTTGTGTCGCCCTCAGCCTTCATCCCACTGCCGCCCTGCTAGATCCTGCTACTGCCAGACTCTTTTTTACGGTATTCTGGTCAGTATTCAGGGTCTGCCTATGCGTGAGAACATGTGGTACTTTGTTCTTTGTTTGTGTGATAGATCGCTGAGTATGATCGACTCTAAATTCATACATGCAGTATATTTTAAATGGAGATAGAATGGGGGTACACAGAAATCATGACTTGCTTTGTAATATTCTAGATATTTGTTAATATAGTTCTAGACTTAAGGATGGACTTAACTAGTGTGAGATGAAATGAGGAAAAAGCAGATACAACAGATTTGTCTTAGTTTATAATCTTGTTGAGATAGGAAGATATCACAAGTATACTAAATATGAATCTCATTCCAAAAGCTTAGGTAGAAAGAAGGTACCACATTTACTTTCTTTTTTTTTTGAGTTGGAGTCTCACTCTGTCGCCCAGACTGGAGTGCAGAGGCCACTCCCGGCCACCGCAGCCTCGACCTGCTGGGCTCTGGTGATCCTTCTGCCTCAGCCTTCCCAGTAGCCGGAATTACAGGCCTGCGCTACCATGTCTGGCTGATTTTTTTTTTTTTTTTTTTGATTTATTGTAGAGACGAGGTCTCGCCAAGTTCCCCAGGTGGGTCTCGAACCCGCAGGCTCAGGCAGTTCACTCACCTCGGCTTCCCAAAGGCACAGGATTACAGGCTGAGTTTGAACTCTACACTCCCTTAGCAGGAAATTCAACTTCAGTCATCCTTGGCACTTCCTCTCCTCATGTTATGGAAAGATTTGGTGTCATATGGTTCAAGCTTTGCCCGTACTGGTTATGGTATTGCCTTTCATTGCACTCCACAGAGTATCTTCAGGTTCTGTGGCTCTGCCACCACTTGTGGGTCCCAGTGCCTATGGCTTGGTACCGATGTATCAAGCAGACACTTTTTACTGATATCTTGCCGCCTCTGCAGTTGCTGCCAATGCAGTGGATCCCATCCTCTCTAGAATTTCTTCTGAGATTGTTCAAAAGCTCTACTCCTTTCTTTTTTCAGGTTTCCCAGCGTGGTCTTTTCTTGGGTTTTATTAGACAAAAGGTCTGCATTCCATACCACTAAAATTCCCGAGTCAAAGTTTTTTGAAAGACTAGCTACCTAATTGAAAATTGAAGGGAGAGAATAATGTAGGAAAAACGTACACAACTTAATATTCCAAAAACTAGCCCCAAGAGGAAAATACAGTAAGTGCCAAATATAGTTCCTTGGGCTGGACATGGTGGCTCATGCCTGTTATCTCAACACTTTAGGAGGCTGAGGTAAGAGGATTGCTTGAGCCCAGGAGATTGGAATCAGTTTTGAGACCAACTTTGGCACATGTAAGACCTTATCTTAAAAAAAAACAAAAACAAAAAAATTTGCCCGGCATAGCCTGTAGTCCCAACTACTCAGGAAACTGAAGTGGAAGGGTTGCCTGAGCCCAGGAAGTCAAAACTACAGTGAGCTGTGATTGTGCCACTGCCTTCCAGCCTGGGTGACAGTGAGACCCCGACTCAAAAAAAAAAAAAAAATTATGGTTGCTTAGAGTGAATTGAAAACTTCGTGAATGACCTGAGACTTGAACTGAGCCTTAAAGGGTCAATAGAATTCATTGTAAATGAGTGTGTCTCTTATGCTTGTGTATCTAAGGCAGTGCCTTCATGTGTATATTGTTAGGGGATTGTGACACATGCATGAGTCAGGTGTGTGTGACCTGTTTGGGAGCGAGTGTGTGGGGAGTATGTGTGTGTGGAAAGGAATTGAGAGTTCATACTGTTGCAGATGAGCTTCAGAAAGAGGATTGTTCTGGCAACAGTCAGCTGGGTGGATTTAGAAAGGGAAGATACTTAGAAGGCTCTTATAGTAGTTCTGACCTGAACTGGAAAAAGACTGATGGCAGTGGGGCTGAATGCGAAGAAAGCAACTGGATAGAACCCACTAGGAAGAATTTATAGGGGGAAGGCAAAATTCAAGGTGATTCTGAATTTCTCTGCTGGGTACAGGGATTTTAATGCTGTCGTTAATGGACAGTTTTAGTGGAAACTGGAGAAGCCAGTGTAGGAGTTGGTTGTGAAAAGAAGATAAGGGGTTTATGGGAGGGTTTGGTAAGCTGTTGGAGTCCTGAAATGAGGTCAGATTTTAAGGGTTCACCCGTATCATCAGTCTTCAGGATTCTGAAAACCAGTTGTTTTTCGTGTTAACTGTTGTGAGGAAGACAGTGTTGTAGGAAGATACTAATAAAAGGAAATCACTGTGTGAGATTTTTTGGCTGAAGAGTTAAGTAGTTATTTTAATTGTTCTATTTATGTTGTATAATTAAGGATTATTTTGTAATATTTTAACAGAACCTGAAAATTTAGCATGCTTGGAAGCATTTGAGTTTTAGCTTTCATCTGTATTCCCCTAAGATGCTCTCAAAGCATTTGTAAATACCCACAAATTTATATTAGTAAGCTAATAAATATTTATATTAATAAGCATTTGTATAAATACAGCTAATAAAAACCCTTTAAAACTCTATTAGTGTGTCCTTGGCATAACTTCTTATCATTTGAAACTACTGGCATCTGAGCTTATGGTTTGTTTCTTGAGGAGTTTGCACTGGATAAGAATTATTTCACTTCTAGTTTTCTCATATGTTTTTTTGATAGGTGATTGGGGAAATTTTTAATATAGTCCCAATTTTGAGGCATTGACTTGAGTATAGATTCTTACATGACGTTAAATAATGCTTCACAAACATGACAGTATAAAAAATGTTGAGTTACTGGCCCCTTTTCTCCCCTCACTATTAATACATACACCATTATACTTGTGCTCATTTATTATTTGAAATGGGAGGTATATAATTAAAGGCAATTATGAATTTAGTACTGAAAAATTGTTGCTATATTTGCAGACATTATTCACCCTATAGGTAGAGCTTGATGCACACATGGATTCCTGGATTCCTTCATCCACAGTATGAGAACTATTGGTATTACATTTGAACCAAGAAATATTTGTTTTAAGAGTAGTAGTTGTGTCCAGTTTTCCTTAAAGAAGATCCAGAGTATATAGATTTTTTTTTTTTTTTTTTTGAGTCAGAGTCTCACTCTTTTGCCCAGACTGGAGTGCGGTGACACACACGATCACGGCTACTGCAGCCTCAACCTGCTGGCCTCAGGTGATCCTCCGCCTCAGCCTTCCAAGTGTGTGCTACCACGCTTGGCTAATTTTTTGTTTTATTGTAGAGACAAGGTCTTCCCATGTTGCCCAAGTTGGTCTTGAACTCCTGGGCTCAGGCAGTCCTCTCGTCTCTGCCTCCCAGAGTGCTGGGATTATAGGTCTGTGCTACCACACCTGGCTTATTGTGGTTTTATTGTACTAATTGAAATATGATTGCTTGGATAGAATTTGCAGGTCTGTGTTGCATGCACAATTAGATTTGTTAATTAAATTTACTTGGATATATAAATACATATTAACTTAAAATGGTATTTAGCAACAGTTTTGTTTCAGAGTGTAGTATTAACTTTTAGAGCTGGTTATTTGGGAACTACTTCTGTGTACCTTTTTGGGATGTTTTGACATCTGGATAAAAAAGTACACTCATTAATTTCTTCTCAATACTGCAAAATCATATAGTTGTGCTGATGTTATCCTTACTCTTTACTGATTACCACAGGTACAAGTGACTCATAATCAATCCTCTTTGATACATTTTAGGTTTTAGTTACTAAACATTCCTAGAAACTTTTAATTCCTTAAAGAGTGGATACTGTACATAATTATTTAATATAATGCCCTTCTCTTGAACCCTCTGAGTTTGGTTTTGGTATTGCTCACACAGATTTTTGAAAGGGGTAGGCTGTGATTAGCCTATATCCAGCAACTATCTATCTGTATCTATCAGTCCATTATTTTACCAGGCATATATGACAGTGATCTTCTTATTTTCGCTTTATTTTTTTGATTGGAGTCTCACTCTGTTGGCCAGGCTGGAGTGTAGTGGCATGATCATGGTTACTGCAGCCTCAACCTGCTGTGCCCAGGAGAGCCTTCCACCTCATCTTTCCAAGTAATTGGGACTACAGGTGTGCACCATCAAGCCTGGCTAATTTTTTATTTTATTGCAGAGACGAGGTCTTTTCACGTTGCCTGGGCTGGCCTTGAATTCCTGGGCTCAGGCAATCCTCTTGCCTCTGCCTCCCAAAGTGTTGGGATTATAGGCATGAGCCACTGTGCCTGGCCGACAGTGATTATTTTTAATGGCAATTTTTTTTGTCAACCCGGACTTTTAAATATAGTATGCTGGTACATTAGCTCCATGGAGATTAGCTAAGATATAAGATCCAGACTGTTTAGTTGAGCCTGTAAACTAGTAATACTTTATCACAGCAAACATGGATTTTTAAATGTGAATATTAGGTAAAATATTGACATTACTTACAGTGACCCTGGATATACAAGGGGGACCACTCCAAAAGAACCAGAATTGTTTTTTGGAGGGAGGGCTGCCACTTGGAATTTGTTTCTTTGGATCAAACAGACAGCCAAAGTTTTTATCTGGAAGTTTTGAGAAGATTACATCATGATTTGTGGAAGAAACATCCCGAGTTGTGACAGTAGGTAACTGGCTCTGCCACCATGACAAAGCACCTGCCCACACTGGGCTGAGCATTGAGCAGTTTTTGACCAAAAGCAGCATAACCTAATGTTTCACCCTCCATCTTCTCTTGCCCTGAGTGACTTTTTCTTGTCCTCAAAGGATCTGTTTTGCCAATGTAGAAGAGGTGAAACAAAGGGCTAGCACTAAAAGTCATCAAAATTGGTGAGTTCATAAACTGGAGCAATAGAAAAATCATCTCGATCATTGTATCAAATTGAGAGTACTTTGAAGGTGACTGAAGTTTAAACATGTAAGAATAAATGCACGGCCCGGGCTCAGTGGCTCAGTCTGTAATCCCAGTACTTTGGGAGGCTGAGGCAAGTGGATTACCTGAGCCCGAGAGTTTGAGACCCACCCTGCAACTTGGCGAGACCTCATCTCTACAATAAATAAAAAATTAGCCGGGCGTGGTAGCGTGCGCCTGTAGTATCGGCTCCTCGGAAGGCTGAGGCGGAATGATCACTAGAGCCCAGCAGGTTGAGGCTGCGGTGGCCAGGAACGTGCCACTGCACTCCAGTCTGGGCGACAGAGTGAGACTCCAACCCCTCCCCCCCAAAAAACAGAATAAATACACAATTTTAAATAAATTCTGGGTGTTTTTGCCCCCCCAATATGTTCATTGTGGCATTTGTTCTTATAAGTCCCCCCTTCCCTTTCTTTCCTTGCCTGTCAGAGTCTTATCCTGCTGTCCAGGCTGGAGTGCAGTGTTATAATCCCAGCTCACCACAACCTCGACCTCCTGGACTCCAGCGATCCTTCTGTCTCAGCCTCCCAAGTCATGGGGCTACAGGCACATGCTGCCATGCCTGACTTATTTATCTATTTATTTATTTTTGTAGTGATAAAGTCTTCCTGTGTTGCCCAGCATGGTCTCAAACTCCTGGGCTCAAGCAATCCTCCTGCTTGGCCTCCCAAACAGTGTTGGGTTTACAGGCATGAGCCACCACGCCCACCTGTGTTGTGGTAAGTTGTTACATGCTCATTTTAGTTTCCAATAGCATGAGCAAGTAATTTATTTTTGTTTCAGTCCGATAAACTAAAGGAAGAAGAATGAATATGCAAATTGCTATGAAATCTTTATTGTCCACTTTATGAATTCTTATATGATTGTAGTTCCATGCCTTCCAACACACTTTTGGATTGCTGTCAGATTGTAAGTAATTAGTATGTGAAAGCTAAATTTAAGCAAGATAAACTTAAATTACTCGAGTTAGGAAAAAAATGCGATTGCTGAAGGTGGTTTAATCGTTAAATATAAGCAATTTTTTTTTTTTGCTTTTTATGCTTGGATCATATCACCTTTTCCTCTTTCAGTAATACAAGTAATACAGGTAGGAATTAACTTAGCACTGCCAAGATAATATTAATGATAATATTAGCTTACATGCAAACATACGTTTAAGGTTATAAAGAGAAATCTCTTTATTCCCATGTTTAATTTGACTGACTAGGCCAATTAGCTAATGTTTTTGTTGTGTTAAATTAAAACTCCAAATATAGTAGTTCATTATTAAAATAAATAAATAGGGTTAAAATAGAGAATTGATGAAAATAAAGCCTTAAAAAACTTTTGGATAAAGTAGTAGGTTTCAAGTGAAATTCAGTTTTGGTCTTCTTTACAGGAATAGCTTATTCACTCTCAGACAGATCCACTTATCACATTTTGCAGAATCTCCTGAGGAAGTCAGAATATGAGCCAGCATGAAGACTGAATCTTGTCTTTGGTCTGATTTATAAACTATACTTTTATTCTAACCATGTGCAAGGTGGAGTTTATAGTACAGAAACTAAAATCTTAGTAAGTGATTTTTATTTTAGCCATTAAGTAGTAGCCTTTCTTATAATGAATTTGTCTTAACAGAGCAGAGTTCACACTATAAATGGAATGGACTTGGCAGGCAGGAACATAATACAGTATTTTCCAAGTGAAAGATTTAGCTTTCCAGGTTCAGGAAGAAATCTCTTAGAAAGAGGGAAAAGCTTCTATACTGTGGGTAGGATTTTTTTCCCCCTCTTCCCTCATTAAAAGCAGGTGATGGGATTAATTGAGTTGATGAAGTATATTTAAGAAAATGGAGAGTTTGGCTTTAGTGGTCAGTGTGTAAATCCAAACCATTAAAGAAAATGAAATTTGCTATGTAAGATGCTTCATTTGTGAATTAGTTGTCATTAAATAATAAAGTCTGGATTATAGTGTAGTGTTATAAACCCACTATTGAATCCTCAAAACCTTTAAAATAGTAAATATATTTTTGATATGAATTTAATTTTGTGTCTATTTTAAATATTCAAAATTTTAAATTTTTGAGTATGCACATTCACAGTTCTATTGAAATGATTATGCTGGTAGTTGTGCTCTGTCAGTTTGATTTTTTTTCAAGTATAGGTGATGTATAGTTTTCTTTTTGTGCTCCAGTAGAACTAGATTTTGAGGATACAGAATATCAAAGAACTGTTTCTATTTTACACTGTTACTTTGTTGATTGTAAGCATTATTATTCACCATCGTTTCTAGGTGTGCTAAGTATGTGCAGTGATTAATTGGTGCTTTTACGCTGCTTTCTTGCTTAGCAAGAATGATAGAATTGATGTTTGATCTTTTGGATCTGTGAATCAGTCTGTGTTCATAATTTGAGAATAGTTAGGTGTTTAAGGTATTATTTAGTTTGTATTGTTTTTCTTACTTTTGAGTGTTGTAATGATTACTTTTCTAAATGGATGGTGAAGGCAAGAATGAAATTAAACATTTCTATTAGTGACTTCCCTGTTTTAATCTCTTTCTCTCTTAGAACAAACCTCCCTGTGTCTCTTGCCTATCTCCTTTGCATTCCAAATTACAATTTTATTAAATCTTGAGGTCTGTGATTTTTCTTTGGGAATTTATTTTAGTGTTTTTGTGGACATTACAAAAGAAAATTAGGATAATTCAATATGAAATCTTACATTGCATCTTTTGAGAAATTTATATTTTTGTAAGTTGAAGGGTATGTTTATTTTGGGGGGCATATTTTTGGAGTTGGAATTTTGTAGTTATTATTTTAATAACCATATTCTGTTATTTATTTATAGCTTTCTGCCTGGCATAACTCACTTTCAAGAAGTGCACGATGTCAGAACGTGGAATTAAGTGGGCTTGTGAATACTGTACGTATGAAAACTGGCCATCTGCAATCAAGTGTACTATGTGTCGTGCCCAAAGACCTAGTGGAACAATTATCACAGAAGATCCATTTAAAAGTGGTTCAAGTGATGTTGGTAGAGATTGGGATCCTTCCAGTACTGAAGGAGGAAGTAGTCCTTTGATATGTCCAGACTCTAGTGCACGACCAAGGGTTAAGTCTTCATATAGCATGGAAAATGCAAATAAATGGTCATGCCACATGTGTACATATTTGAACTGGCCAAGAGCAATCAGATGTACCCAGTGCTTATCGCAGCGTAGGACCAGGAGTCCTACAGAATCTCCTCAATCCTCAGGATCTGGCTCAAGACCAGTTGCTTTTTCTGTTGATCCTTGTGAGGAATACAACGATAGGAATAAATTGAACACTAGGACCCAGCACTGGACTTGTTCTATTTGCACATATGAAAACTGGGCCAAGGCTAAAAAATGTGTTGTTTGTGATCATCCCAGACCTAATAACATTGAAGCAATAGAGTTGGCAGAGACTGAAGAGGCTTCTTCAATAATAAATGAGCAAGACAGAGCTCGATGGAGGGGAAGTTGCAGTAGTGGTAATAGCCAAAGGAGATCGCCTCCTGCTATGAAACGGGACTCTGAAGTGAAAATGGATTTTCAGAGGATTGAATTGGCTGGTGCTGTTGGCAGCAAGGAGGAACTTGAAGTGGACTTCAAAAAACTAAAGCAAATTAAAAATAGGATGAAAAAGACTGATTGGCTATTCCTCAATGCTTGTGTGGGTAAGTTTCTGTTTTCTGCCATTTTTAAATGGGATGGGAAAAGATATTACAAATGATATGCAAGGAGTCAGTGGGCTGATGCACACCTGTAGTCCCAGCTATTTGTTTAAGACCAGGAATTGAGCCTGTGGTGTGCCAGGACTGGCCTGTGCACTCTTGCCTGGGCTACATAGTGAGACCCTGTCTCAAATAAAAAGAAATAAAAATGACATTAAAAAAACATAAGCAGGGTCAATATTATTTAGCATTTAGTTCATTCAGTGTGATAGCTGTACTCTCAACTTTGTATGTATACACATCTCTTTATTTGTGATCTTGTCATAACTTTGTGCTAAATTGTCCATGTTTAATTGTATACATGTCTGTCTGATTTCAGGGGAAAAAAATTAAGAAAGTTTTTGCACATTAATAGTAAATATATATACCTGGAGTTTAAAACTGCTACTCTGTTTATCATAACAAGATGTGATTGAGGAACACCAGCTGCTGTTTCTGAGTGTTTGTAAACAGTGTGAGCATCTTGTGATGACAGAAGCTTTAGTCAGATGTTAAAAATATCACAAAAATGTGTGACTCCAAGAAGTTGAACAAATATAATATTGACCTTGAAAATAGTGATGTTAATTTAACCTAAATGTCATGTAGCAAATACTTGCAAACTTTATGGAACAGAATATATGTAGCCAGTGGATTGCATCCTTCAAATTATGCTTTGTATGTATTGTGATGTTTTCCTACGGACATTTTGAATATTGATCCCAGGCCAGAATTGTTAAAGGACAGAGATACGTAAGAGCAGGATTTTCTCCAGTTATTGACTTTGTGAATTGATTATTTAAAACATTTTTTAAATTAAAAAACATTTTTGGGGGTTGAGGGGTCCGTTGCCCTGGCTGGCATGCAGTTGCACGATCTCAGCTTACCACACTTTTGACCTCCCGGGCTCAGGCACTGCTTCCATCTCAACCTCCTAAGTAGCTGGAATTACAGGCACACACCATAACACGCAGGTAATTTTTTGATTTTTTTCTTTCTTTTTTTTTGTGGAGATGGGGTCTCGCTATATTGCCCAGACTGGTCTCGAACTGGGTTCAAGCAGTCCTCCTGCCTTTGCCTTCCAGAATGCTGGGATTATAGACATGAGCCACTGTGCCAGGCTGAGAGTTAATTATTTGTGATGTGATTCACAAAAGCAATGGCTTGTCTGTCTTTCTCTTTTTTCCCTGAGATTAGATGTTTGAATTTTATTAAATTATTTGGTTGGGGTACTTATTTTGACATTCAGTTTTGTAAATGAAATTTTGAATAATTAAACTTTGTGTGGAACATTAGCTAAGCCTTAAACATGGCTTAGCTGTATTTTTCACCCAGCACTAATTTATTTATCCCTCTGGATATAGCTCCAAGGACTTGGAAGATACAGCTGTATAAACCTGCAGTTCCTAAGAATAGATTTCAATGAATCAAAGTTGTTTTTTTGAGTTGGAGTCTCACTCTGTCGCTCAGGCTGGAGTGCAGTGACACACTCATGGCCACCCCAGCGTCGACCTGCTGGGCTCTGGTGATCTTTCCGCCTCAGCCTTCCAAGTAGCCAGAACTGTAGGTGTAACGCTACCACACCCGGTTAATGTTTTTGATTTATTGTAGAGACAGGGTCTTGCCAAGTTGCCCGGGCTGGTCTTGAACCCACAGGCTTAGGCAATCCACTCGCCTTGGCCTCCCAAAGTGTTGGGATTATAGTCTGAGCCACTGAACCTGGCCAATCGAAGTTTTTAATTTTAGTTTTGTCCTGGCAAAAAAACCTACTCTAGCGGGTAAACCCTTTTGAACCAGACATAGGAGGCACTTAGCAACTGTTAGTTCCAGTTTTCTCTTATCCTGAGGACTAGGAATGAAAATAAACTGAACCATCTTCTGTCTGTGTTGATCCATTTTATCCCACTGATTGCCCCAAATTGAGGGACAACATGTTATGATTATCTTTTAAAAAAATTTATACAGGAGATACAAAAAGGTTTTTATTCTTAGCTTTTTATTGAGATCAAATTCACATGGTATTCACCATTTTGGAAGTGAACAACTCATTGGCATTTAGTGCATTCACAGTGTTGTGCAACCACTATTTCTGTCTAGTTACAAAACAGTTTCATCACTCCAAAAGGAAACTGTGTGCCCATTAAGCAGTTACTGCCCCCATCCCCAAGCAGTTACTGCCCCTGTCCCCAACCCCTAATAACCACCAGTCTGCTTTCTGGCTTTATGGATTTACCTATTCTGGATATTCATTCAAATGGAATCTTACATTATATGATCTTTTGTGTCAGATGTGATTGTCTTTTGATTACTTGAAGATTTTGGAACATTTTAAACATAATTTTTTTGCAGAGAGTAGTGTACTATGCGTACTTTTTCTACAAGATGTTGTTATAGTACATGTAGGTTTACAGATGGAAATGAGCTAGACTTAATTGCAGCAATTCTTAACCTCTTTTGGGGCTATAGAATTCTTTAGCAATCAGAGGTTCATTGTTTCTTCATCAGTGGATTCCAGGATAAGAATACCTGCTGTGAAGTATTTTCTCTCTTTGAAACACATAAGTTAGATCAATCAACATGTTTGTCTTTGTGGCTATTATTTCTTTTTGGTCTTACCTTTTCTTTCCACATATTCTTACTTCTTTTAACTAGCCATCCTTGTATCTCTTTGCGTTTTAATAGCTGTGAGTTTATTTTAAAGGTAGAATAAAAATTTCTACCAGCAGGGTCAATATGAGTTTTAGTCTTGTATCTTTTACAAAACAGTTTCTTTGTCATTAAGTTGCTGTTCCCACCTCAGAGTTTTTAGATTCTTAGGACCAAGTGTTGACTGTATTTGGTTCTTGGTAATGTGAATTCTGTCTTTCCTATTAGCAAATATTTTTGAGTGTTAACTGCACAATATGTCTTTGAACTATTACACAAGAGGTTATAGATGTCTCTGTTGGGTAGCCATATCCTGATTTGTAAACGTCACAGAAATATGTTAAAAACATTTTAAAAACTTGTTTACATTGTATTGTATTAATTTAAAAAAATGCTGGAGCAGTAAGATTAACAAGTCTGCATGTATTGAAAATTATTTTCTGCTTGTCTTATTGTCCCTAGATTTCATTTGATAGGGTATATTATGGCTTATTTATGTTAAGTGTTTAAATGCATCTCCAAAGTGTGTACACCAGGCATAAAATGTACACTGAGTATAAAATGGGAGACTTTCCCATTTAAAATTGGAATAAAATTTCTGCCTCAGGTCAGCTTTGTAGCTGATAAAGTAGAAACGAGGAAGCTTCAGTTATGAGAGCACAAGTAAACTAAAGCATCATTGGTATTGAGTAAATATTTGAATATGACTTAGGTGTAAGTTTCACCTAAGGCATTATCTTATGTGCTGAGGAGAGGGTATTGGAGATGGCAGTGTTAGGACCTGACATCAGTAACAATGGAATTTGGGACTTGGGAGTCAGGATTATAAAAGCAGAGGTGTGAATTTAAATGTGCAGTTGTGTCTTGTCTGCAGTTGATGCCGGATGTTTTTAGGGACATCATGTCAGCACTCCTCATAGACTGCTTTTCCTGCTGGGTAGACTACAGTGTATCTAGAGAGTAGGACAGCGGTACCTAATACACTGCTTTTGTCCTGCTGTTGTATTGAATCAGTTGCCCTGTGAAATTCTTCTTCAATTTGTGACCCAATTGTTTCCTTGAAAAAACACAAGGTCAGATAAGAACACCAAATTAAATCTGTGCTGTAACTTGTATTCCTGTACCCTAGACTCACATATCTAGCTGCCTATCCAGCATCTCCCCTTAAGTGTCTGATACCTCGAATTCTTTGAGGACAAAACTGAGCTGGTCTTTCCCTTAAATCTGTTACTTCATAGTCTCTCATCTTGCTTGATGGCACATTTATTGTTCTTTTGCTTGTGCCAAAAGCCTTGGTCTTCCGTGTCTCCTCTTTTTCCCTTATACTTCACACACCTATTTGTTAGAAGATCCTGTTGGCTCTGCCTTCAAAATACATCCAGAATCTGATCACTTCTCACTACACTGGCCCAAACTATGATCCCCTCTTTGCCCTTGCCCTTCCTTACAATCTTCTGTCAACAGAGGACCTTTTTTTAAAAACACACACACACACACACACGCGCGCGCGTGCACGCATGCACACATACACGCAAAACAAATTGGCTCAGAACTCACAGTGATTGCCTGTGTCGCTTGGAGTAAAAGCCAGAGTCCCTCAAAAACTGCAAAGCCACCTATATGTTCTGTGCCTCCCCCCATATACATTTGACCATTGAACAACACAGGTTTGAACTGTGCAGGTCTATCTTTATGGGGATTTTCTGCCACCTCTGGCACCACTGAGACAGGAAGACCAAGCCTACTCTCCCCTCTCCCTCCTCCTTCCCCCCGTTTAATGTGAGGACGAGGAGGATGAAAAACTTTATGATAGTTCACTTTCTTTCTTTCTTTTTTTTTTTTTTTGAGTTGGAGTCTCACTCTGTCGCCCAGACTGGAGTGCAGTGGCCGCTCCCGGCCACCGCAGCATCGACCTGCTGGGCTCCGGCAATCCTTCCTCCTCAGCTTTCCGAGTAGCCAGAATTACAGGCGCGCGCTACCACGCCCGGCTAATTTTTTGATTTATTGTAGAGATGAAGTCTCGCCTGCCCAGGCGGGTCTCGAACCCGCGGGCTCAGGCAATCCCCTCACCTCAGCCTCCCAAAGGCACGGGATTACAGGCTGAGCCACCGAGCCTGGCTGATAGTTCACTTTCAATTAATAGTAAATATATTTTCTCTTCCTTATGATTTTCCTAATAACATTCTCTTTTCTGTAGCATACTTTATTATGAGAATACAGTATATAATACATATAACATGCAAAATATGTGTTAATCGACTGTTTATGATATTGGTAAGGCAGTACATATTAGTAGTTAAGTTTTTGGATACTCAAAAATTATAAGTATATTTTCTTCTGTGTGGGGAGTTGGTGCCCCTAACCTCCATGTTGCTCAGGAGTCAACTGTATATTGTTTGCCTCTGAACTCTTCTGCTCTCCACTTCTTTATTTCACTCTGGCCACCTTTCTTTTCTACAAACAAGGCTCAAACCTTTGTACTCGTTGTTTCCTCTGCCTGGAGTGCGCTCTCAAGATTGCAGGGTTTACTAGATTACCTCCTTCAGTTCTTTTCTCAAATGTTGACTTCTCAGTGAGGCGCTTCCTGATTGTTGTGTCTAAAATTTTATCCCTATTACCCCTGGTTCCAGCCTTAATTTTCTTCATAACACTTGCCACTTTCTGATACACTTAGTCATTTTGTTTATTATTTGTTTTTCCCCTAGAATTTAAGCTTAGTGAGGGCTAGGAGTTTTATCTGTTTTGTTCACAGCTATATCTTAGTCCTATAACAGTGTCCTGTATACATACCAGGCACTCATATATATACATATGGGCTTACAGACATGAGTCACTGTGCCTGGCCAGTTTTTTTTCCATCTTCCTACTTTCTTTCTTTTTTTTTTGAGTTGGAATCTCACTCTGTAGCCGAGACTGGAGTGCAGTGACACGCTCATAGCCACCGTGGCCTCCGCCTGCTGGGCTCAGGTGATCTTTCTGCCTCAGCCTTCCAAGTAGCCAGAACTACAGGCACCCGCCACCATGCCCAGCTAATTTTTTGATTTATTGTAGAGATGAGGTCTCACCAAGTTGCCCAGGCTGGTCTTGAACTTGTGAGCTCAGGCAGTTCTCTCACCTCAGCCTCCCAAAGGGCTGGGATTATAGGTGTGAGCCCCCATGCCCGGCCAATTTTTTTTTTTTTTTTTTTGAGTTGGAGTCTCACTCTGTAGCCCAGACTGGAGTGCAGTGACACGTTTATAGCCACTGCGGCCTCTGCCTGCTGGGCTCAGGTGATCCTTTCACCTTAGCCTTCCAAGTAACCAGAACTACAGGAGTGTGCTACCATGCCCAGGCTGGTCTCAAACCCCCTGAGCTCAGACATTCCTCTCGCCTCAGCCTCCCAAAGAACTGGGATTACTGGGTTGAGCTACCGTGCCCGGCTCGTACTTTCACTAGTAGTAGTGGTTAGCTTAAGAAAATCATTCTATGTGTTTGCTGTATCTAGAGTTCTAGCTAACAACATTTTTACTTGAAGATGCTTTATTCATTGTCATTGGACCCACTACTTCCTGGTTGGTATTTTGTCTTATTTCTTAAACAAACCTGCATCTTTCTTTCCTTTTCTTTTTCCTTTTTTCTTTTTTGAGTCAAGGGTCTTACCCTGTTTTCCAGGCTGGAGTACAGTGGCACGATCATGGCTCATTGCAGCTGGGACCTCCAGGGCTAAGGCAGTCCTTCTGCCTCAGCCTCCCAAGTAGCTTGTATGACAGGCATGCACCACCATACCCAATTAAATTTTGTGAATTTTTTTGTAGTGACAAGGTCCTGCTTTGTTGCCCAGGCTGGTTTTGAACTCTTATGCTCAAACAGTCCTCCCTTCTAGCCTTCCAAAGTGTTGGGATTATAGGTGTGATTCCTCACACTTGGGCCAGATTATCTTGATTCAGGAAAAACGTTTGATAGCCAACACAAACACACACCCTCTTAACTTTTATTTCAAAAAATTTTTCTTTTTGAGTCAGGGTCTCTGTTGGTGAGGCTTAAGTGCAGTGATATAATCGCAGCTCACCATAGCTTTTATGTCCTGGGTATAGGAAATTCTTCCGCTGAGCAACTGGGACTACAGGCATGTGCCACCACATCTGGCTAGTTTTAAAAATTTTTTTGTAGAGACAAGGTCTTGCTTTGTTGCCCAGACTGATCTTGAACTCCTGGGCTCCAGTGATCCTCCTTCCCCAGCCTCCCAGACTGCTGGGATTTTAGACCTGAGTCACTGCCCCAGGCTGTTAACCTCTTTTTCACCCTGTAATCCCCAGCACTCTGGGAGGCCGAGGTGAGTGGATTGCCTGAATCCTCAGGTTCGAGACCACCTGGCCAACTTGACAAGACCTGTCTCTACAATAAATAAAAAATTAGCCGGGTGTAGTATCATGTGCCTGTAGTTCCGGCAACTTGGAAGGCTGAGGCGGAAGGATCACTGGAGCCCAGCAGGTTGAGGCTGTGGTGGCCAGGAATGTGCCACTGCACTCCAGTCTGGGCGACAGAGTGAGACTCCAACTCAAAAAAAAAAAAAAAGAGACAAGGTGACGAAAAAAAGAGACAAGGTGACGTTCTCCCGTTACCCAGACTGTAATCCCGTGGTGTGATCATGGCTCTCTACAGCCTGGAACTCCTGGGCTCTAGAGGTCCTCCTGTCTTGGCCTCCCAAAGTACTGGGATTACAAACATGAGTTACCACACTCAGCTGCATTTTTCTTATATTTAGCTTGTCCAGTGCTCCTGGTAATGAAGATGGGAAGGAACAGAGATTTGGTAGGGGTAGCGGTGTAGGGGAAAAGTAATCAAGGTTCTGTAACAAGTAGACATTGAAACTGTAATTTTTTATGTTGAAATGCTTAGTTGCTCAATAGCAGGGACGTGAGCAACTTTCTTAAAATTTTATTTATTTATTCATTTATTAATTTTTGAATGGGAGTCTCACTTTGTTGCCCAGGCTGGAGTGCAGTGGCATACTGTTCACAGCCACCTCAGCCTTGACCTGCTGGACTCAGGCGATCCTTCCACCTTAGCCTTTCATGTAGCTGAACCATAGGCATTCGCCATCTTGACTGATTTTTTTTTTTTTTTTTTGATTGTAGAGATGAGGTCTCTCCATATTGCCCAGGCTGGTCTCGAACCCAGGGCTCAGGCAGTCCTCTCGCCTCTGCCTCTCAAAGTGCTGGGTTTACAGGTGTGAGCCACTGGGCCTGGTGAGCTACTTTCATTATGGAGCATGTGTGAATCAGTAATGCATCCTAGAGCTCTGAAGTTCTGGGGCAACCTGCAGTGCGCACTGGTGTCCTCTGTTGAGAATCATTGACTTGTAGCTTGAACCAGAATCTCTTCTTTATCAAGGAGTGGACTGAAATGGGATCATGAGGATTATAATCTTCATAATTTCTGAACAGAATTTGTCATACTTTCAAAATTTTGACATGTCTAAAAACCTGATGATTTTTAAAACAAAATATGTCAAGTTGTCTGAAAAAATTGTCATATTTGACTTAATATTTTCACTTTTCGCATAACTTAGTTGTGCTGAAAATACATATTTGAAGCATTTTCCATATTGATTTCAGTTGTATTTTGGCCCCCTTGCCAGAAACTTATGTACTGTCTCCTATGGTATCTGTCTACTCTGTAGAGTGCCAGATTTAATTGTAGAAATATTGAAAACTTGGATGGTATTAAACAGGTCAGAAGGTATTTGTCCATTTGGTTTCACTAACACATTCATTTTAACAAAAATTAGCAGTGTGTAGGCTTATTACATCTAAAAATATTATGTTAAATTTATTTTTGGTATTGGTATTAAGATGGACATTTGCAGTTTGCCAATCAATGTTTTTCTCAAGGAAATAAACCATTAAAGATGTATTAGTGTTATTTTTCTTTCTCTGTAGAGAAACAAAACTGTTGCAAAATGTAATTTTCTATGACGCTTATTTCTTATTCCTAGTTTTTTTGAAGTACGTGACTGATCTGATGGAAGGGGTGTTGTGCACTAATCCAAACAAAATTAAGTCAAACTAAAGAAAAAGTCATTTAGATTAGTTTTTGAGAGAGGGTATTCCTTTGAACCGGATTGATTATAAGGTAGTCTATACCTAGAGAATTACCACGTCAAAACAAAACAGAAAAGGAAATCCCTGCTTTGGAAGCAGTCGCGATTTTGCCCGTTTTGGGAAACTCAGTACATACAAATGATAGTGAAGGAAAAAATAGAAGAGGCTCTGTTTTCTAGTTCAGTACTCTTTAACTTTAAAAATTACTCGTTTGCTTCACAGGGATATTTTATTGATGACTTATCTGAATTTAGGCACGATATTTTAGATATTTTGAAAAACATAATATTAATGATAAGTTACAGTGTCCAGATTTGCATTTTTTTACTTGCTCAGTGACTTCCTTAAAAATTTATGTCCCTCTACTGTCTCTTTGGGCTTTTTTGTGATTTACATGACTGATTTAAATAGTGTGACAGTCAGGCTAATCAACCCCCCCACATGCACACACAGTCTGTGTCCTAATTAATCCCCGTAATCTATGAGTATGCCACCTTACATGGCAAAGGGGATTTTGCAGGCATGATTAAATTAAGAGTCTCTTAGATGGGGAGATTATCCAGGTGAGCGATATAATCATTTATAAGTCAAAGAGGGTGCCAGGAGGGTGAAGGTCACAGGAGATATGACCATGAGGAAGCAGAGGCTCGAGTGTTACAGGGCCATGAGTTAAGGAATGCTAGCAGCCTCTAGAAGAAAAAATCAAGGCTCCCTTAGAGACTCATGAAGAAGCACAGCCTTGCCAGCCCCTTGATTTTAACCCAGTAAGACCTATGCTGAACTTCTGACCTTCTGAATTTTAAGGTAAACTTTGTATTAAGTCACTAAAGTTGTAGTGTTTTTCTTAAGCAGCAATAGGAAATTAATACAAATAGGCTTTTTTAAAAAAACAAAAACAAATAACATCTCAGTTTGACAGTTGCGGAAGAATTTTACTTAACCTCACCAATTTCTTTTTTTTTTTTTTTTTTGAGTTGGAGTCTTCACTCTGTCGCCCAGACTGGAGTGCAGTGGCACGCTCCCGGGGCCACTACAGCCTCGCCCTACTGGGCTCCGGCGATCCTTCCATCTCAGCCTTCCAAGTGGCTGTAGCTACAGGTGTGCTACCATGCCTGGCTAGTTTTTGATTTATTGTAGAGACAGGTCTCACCAAGTTGGCCAGGTGGGTCTTTTGAACCCGCGGCTCAAGCAATCCACTTGCCTTGGCCTCCCAAAGTGCTGGGATTACAGGCTGAGCCACTGAGCCTGGCCATCCTCACCAATTTCTCTAGAGGGTCAGAGCAATTGTTTTGTTAATAATGAAAGAAATTAAAGTATAGAAGGGCTGACTTACTGGATATGAAGTAGCCACCTTGTTATTTTTTCCCAGACAAAGATGGTGAAGATGTTTTTTTTTCCCTGCTGCATGTGGTTGAAAGTAGTACTGTTACTGGCGCTTTTGACTAATGTTTGTTATCTGTGAATACTAATTTTTCAGTCCCACCCTTTTTTAAATCAGAAAAATAAACATGCCTAGTATGAGGCAGATTGCTGTGTTTCAGGGTAATCGGTTATTTGCTAATAATTTACAGCATTCCATGATTAGGCCACATTAATTGAACTTGATTTGTTGGTAAATGCTGGATTATGACCTTAAATTTTATATTGATGCCAGATTGAATGTTCTACTGAAAGATATATTTGTCTGCTTTAGTGTCTTTTTTTTTTTTAACACGTTGTTTTACATATGAATCAAGGTAGAGACAGAAAAAGGATCTTGGGTCTTATTAATAGTTTTCCACATTTAAAACCATCCATTTGCTCTTTTTTAAAAAAAAGTCTACATTAAAATGTTCTATTAAAAGCTTTTAATAGAATCCAAAATATATACAGACTCCTGTAGCAAATCTTTGGCACTGCATCCATAAAAGGAAAGTAAGCTGCTAAAACGCTGGCAGTGCCTTGTATGTCCTTGGTTAACTTTGTGTGATGCTCTTACTTGGGATGTGTGTATGGAACTATAAAAACTGTAGTATCTTTCCACTCCATACACATTGTTGATAGTGGACCTACTTTCTATTCAAGGTGGTTCATATTAGGTAACAGTCATTTTTGGCACCATGAATGGAGTATTTTCTTCAGGCAGTTTTTATATTGTTTTTCAAGTTTTTAGGGATTTCTTCTTGTGATTTAAAATAACATTTTTTTTTTTTTATTTGGAGCCTCACTCTGTTACCCAGGATGGAGTGCCATGGCATGCTTAAGGCCACCACAGCCTTGACCTGCTGGGCTCAGTTGATCCTTCTGCCTCAGCCTTCCAAGTAGCTAGAGCTACAGGTGTGTGCCATCATGCCTGGCCTATTTTTTGATTTATTGTAGAGATGACGTCTCGCCTTGTTACCCAGACTGGTCTTGAACCCCTGGGCTCAGGCAATCCTCCTGCCTTGGCCCCCCAAAGTACTGGGATTACAGACTTGAGCCACCGCTGTCCCGGCCTCTAAAATAATATTTTATGTCATGATTTTAAGTGAGTTTTGAGAATTTCCACCAATATAAAAGATTCTGATCTGTAGGCAACACACATATGCTTTTTCTCCCCTTTCCTTTCTACTATTAACTGATGCTGACTGGTTTAGTCTGGGATTTGAAAGTACTTCCTGACACCTGGGGTAAACAAAAAAAAAGGCTGCCAGGAAAAATTTCTGTTATTTCTTTTTTTTTTTTGAGTTGATGTCTCATTCTGTCGCCCAGGCTGGAGTGCAGTGGCATACTCACGGCCACTGCAGCCTCAACCTGCTGGGCTCAGGTGATCCTTCCTCCTTAGCCTTCCAAGTAGCTGGAACTACAGGCACAAGCCATTATGCCCGGCTACTTTTTTTGATTTATTGTAGAGATGAAATCTCGCCAAGTTGCCCAGTCTGGAAAATGTGTCTATTAAAGCAAATGGACGGTGATGGCAGAAATAGATCTCCAGCAGTATTCTGGTGTCTTTAGTATGCCTCAGAATTTTTGACTTTCAGAAATGATTGGTTACGCAGGTTTGCCAACTAGTAGTTTGCCTTCTTATGCTGAGAAAGGGAATATGTTGAGTGATTCTTGATACTGACATGTGAATGTGTATCATTGACTCAGTACAGACTTCCATTTTTAAAAAAATGCAGTATTAAATAAACATCAAATAATGAAATCCAAGTGTATCTTTAAAATATCAAATACAAAAGAATGTGTTTCGACTTGAGAATTGTTAGAGTCTAAACCATAAAATATAATTGAAAAAGTTGTATTAAGCTATGCACATTGTTAAAAAAAAGCCAAGCAGCACAGATAAAAGGACTAATCAAGAAGTGTAGTAGTTTCTTCTTTTCTTCTCTCCATCTCCAATCCTGCCGTGCAGAGGCAACTTTTTCTTTCATCATTCTTTCATAATGAGAAACTTCAAAACTTGTGTAAAAGTTGCATGTATAATACATTGAACACCTTATGCTTTTCACTTAGATTTTTCAGTTAGTTCTTTGCCACATTTGGGGTCTCTGTGTGTATTTCTCTCTCTCTGACTTTCGTGTTTTTTCCTAAACCACTTGAGTGTTAGGTGCAGGCATCGTGACACTTTGCCCCTAAATACTTCAGCATGTATTTCCTAACATTTTCCCTCCACAACTTTATAATACAGTTACTTAAGAAATGTAATAACTGAAAGTTCATATTCAGTTTTGCCAGTGGTTTCAGTAATTGTCCTACCCTGTTCAAAGATTATGCATCATGTTTAGTTGTTTTGTCTTTTTAGTCTCCTCCTCTAATCTAGGAGAGTGTTTGCTTTGCGTTTTTTTTTTTTTTTTAATTTTTCATGACTAAATTTTTGAGAGTCCACTTTTTCAGAGTAATTTTTTTTGGAATTTGTAGGTTTCCTTATGATTAGATTCCATTATAATTCCTCCCTCTTTTTTAGGGGAGGGATATTATTTGAGGTAGCACCTCTGAATCTGTTTAATGTTCTTGTATAATTGTTTCTTCTTTTATGAACAAATTTTTTTTTTGAGTCTGAGTCCCACTCTGTTGCCCAGAATGGAGGTGAGTAGCACGCTTCCAGCCACTGCAGCCTTGACCCGATGGGCTCCGGCGATCCTTCCGCCTCAGCCTTCCAAGTAGCGGGAACTATAGGTACGCGCTACCACGCCTGGCTAGTTTTTGATTTGTTGTAGAGATGAGGTCTCACCAAGTTGCCTGGGTGGGTCTCAAACCCGCGGGCTCGGGCAGTCCACTTGCCTCAGCCTCCCAAAGTGCTGTTATTACAGACTGAGCCACTGAGCCCGGCCAACAAATTATTTTAATTGAGGTGAAACCTACACGACATACAATTTACCATTTTACTCATTAAGTGTACATTAGTAGCATTAAGTGAGCAACTATTCCTACCATTCATCTCTAGAGCTTTTGTCATTTTTTTTTTTAGTTAGGGTCTCACTGTTGCCCTGGCTGGAGTGCAGTGGCACAATCATAGCTTACTGCTTCCTTGACCTCATAGGCTTGGTGATCCTTCTGCCTCAACCTCCCGAGTAGCTGGGGCTACAGGTCTGTGCCACTATGCCCAGCTACTTAAAAAAACATTTTTTTTGGTAAAGATGAGGTCTCGCTATTTTGGGTAGGCTAGTATTGAGTTAATTCCTAGGCTCAAGCTATGCTTCTTTCTCAGCCTGCCAGAGTGCCAGGATTACAGGTAAGAGCCACTGCACCTGGCCTCCAGAACTTTTTCATCTTGCTAAACCGAAACTCTATACACATTAAACACTGTAACTCCCCATTGCCCTTCTTCCAGCCCCTGACAGCCACCATTCTCCTTTCTGTTCATGAACAGCTACCCTAGGAAACTCATGAATGGAGTTACTCTTTTGGCACTATTGTATTTCACTTAGTTTAGTTTCTTTAGGGCTCATCCATGTTGTGGCTTGTTGTCAGGATGGTCTTCTTTTTTAAGACTGATTAATATTCCTTTGTATGTATACACTGCACTTTGCTTATCTATTCATCAGTCAATGGACATATCATTAGTTCTTTTTCACAAATTGAGACACTTGTACTGACTTCCTGTATATGAGAGTTTAGTTCATTTTTGAGTAATAAAAGACAGTTTCAGAATAAGAAAAACTAGGAGAAACTAACAATAGTTTATAATCTCACTGCCTAGAGGAAACCTGTTATTTTTTGGTGCATTTTCAGTCTTTCTTGTGTATTTTCAGTATTGTGTATTCTGCCTCTTACTATATTTTGAGTTAAAATGTTTTTATCATGATTAAATGAATGTATAACATAACGTTGAGTTGCTGTATCATAAGTTAACCTATTCTTTGTTATTAGCCGCACTTTGAGGGTCCTGTGGAGCTGTTTTTTTCCTGATGTTTTAGTTAATAAGGGTGACATATCTCACTATTATTTGTATTTTTTTCCTGTAAATTGTTGATTCATGTCTTCTGTATTTTCTTTGATGATTTTTATCAAGTTACATGAATATGATCTTAAAATATGCGTCAGTGGGCCGGGCACAGTGACTCACACCTGTAATCCCAACAGTTTGGGAGACTGAGGTGAAAGGATTGCTTGGGCCTATAGTGAGACTTGGTCTCTACAAAAAAATTAAAAAATTAGCCAGGCATGGTGACATGTGCCTACAGTCTCGATTACTTGGGGAGGCTGAGATGGGAGAATTGCCTGAGCCCCAGGAGGTCGATGCTGTGATGAGCCACGAGCATGCCCCTTCACTCTAACCTGGGCAACAGGGCTAGACCCCAACTCAAAAAAAGAAAAAGAAAAAATATGTGCTGGGCTCGTGGGGTCAACCTGTAATCCTGCGCTTTGGGAGGCTGAGGTGAGTGGATTGCCTGAGCTTGCGGGTTCGAGATCCGCCTGGGCAACTTGGCGAGACCTCATCTCTACAATAAAATACAAAAATTCAGCCGAACATGGTAGCGCGTGCCTGTAATTCCAGCTACTTGGAAGGCCGAGGCGGAAGGATCACTGGAGCCCAGCAGGTTGAGGCTGCGGTGGCCAGGAGCGGCCACTGCACTCCAGTCTAGACAACAAAGTGAGACTCCAACTCAAAAAAAAAAAAAAAAGAAAAGAAAAAGAAAAAATATGTATCGGTGATATTTGTTGCAAACATGAGGGGCTCCCCCAAAGCCCTAGAATTATCTTTAGAAGGGTAGGCCCCTGGTAGTATGGGCTTTCTCTGCTAGGTGTTTTAGGAGCCTATTGGCATCAGGGTACTAGCTAACATTACTGTGAGAGGCTGGGCTTGGCATCCATGATTTTTTTGGAGGAGATTTTTTTAATGCGTTTGCTCATTTCGTGATGGGTAATTTATGAGAGCACCTGCCCACACCCATGCTGAATGTTCAGCAGTTTTGACCAAAAAACGGTATAACCCCTGTGCCCTACCCTCCCTATTCACCCGGTCTTGCCCCGAGTGAACTTTTTTTTTGTTTGTTCCCCGGATAAAAAAAGTCCTTAAAGGGAAACTGCTGATGTGGAAGAGGTGAAACAAAAAACAACAGAAGCACTAAAAGACAAAAGTTGACAAGTTTTTTTTTTTTTTTTTGAGTTGGAGTCTCACTCTGTCGCCCAGACTGGAGTGCAGTGGCCGCTCCCGGCCACCGCAGCCTCGGCCTGCTGGGCTCCGGCGATCCTTCCACCTCAGCCTTCCGAGTAGCCAGAATTACAGGCATGCGCCACCACGCCCAGCTGATTTTTTTGATTTATTGTAGAGATGAGGTCTCGCTACCCAGGCGGGTCTCGAACCCGCGGGCTCAGGCAATTCACTCACCTCAGCCTCCCAAAGGCGCGGGATTACAGGCTGAGCCACCACTGGTTTGAGCAGTGAAAAAAGTGTCTTGATAGGTCACTTGGAGAGTACTTTGAAGATGGTAACTGAAGTTTAAATGTAAGTAGAAATATGCAATTTTTTGTAAATAAATATTGGGTTTTTAGGAGACTCCCCGTTCATGTTCTCCCCCCCCTTTTGGTGGTGTAGACTTGTTCTATTAACGTTTTATCTTTGTTGTCATATCCAGTGTTTTGGATTGAGCTAATGATTAAAATATTTTTCCAGCTGAGTATGGTGGCTCCTATCTGTAACCCCAGCACTTTGGGAAGGTGAAGTGGGAGGATAGATTGAGGAGTTTAACACCAGTCTGGGCAACATAGTGAGACACCATCTGTAACTCCTTCCTCAAAATTATTACAATTAGCTGGGTACTGTGACGCACACCTGTAATCCTAGCATTCTGGGAGGCTGAGACGGGAGGATCACTTGAGCCTAGTAGTTCAAGGCTGTTATGAGCTATTATTGTACCACTGCACTCCAGCTTGAGAGACAGAACAAGACCCTGCCTCTAAAAAAAGCGAAGTAAAATAAAATAAAATAATTTTCCAAATTATTTCTACTATTATGATACATCAAATGCATGTTTTTCTCCATTGATTTGGGTGCTTTTTCACATATAAAATGATTATACACACCACAGTTTTTAGCTGTTTTGGGTTTCTTTCTTTTGATATGTCTGATTTTTATATCAGTATGCTTTTTGCTTACATAGTTTAGCTTTAGTACTTTATTTAAAAATCTGATACGATCTTAAAATATATCAGGGTCCATCCTGCCTTCCATCACTTTAAAAAGTTGTCTTGGCTTTACTTTTTCTTTTTTACTCCTTTGTTTGTACATTTAGGTATTCATTGAATGTGCTCCCAAACCTTTTGAAAGAAGTCATGGCTGTTTTGCGGGGGGGGGAAATAAAATGTAGCAAGCCAGTATAGTTAGTAGAGGAATTAGCATCTCAGAGTGCTAGGGCGCTTATGGCCTGATCTCATGAGATTTGGAGACGTGTTCAGTGACACGTAAGCAGAAACCTTAGAGGAAGAGTGTTTCCATCACAGGGGAATTGTATGTGTTAACACCCCAGAGCCGAGAGATTTTGGAAGAAGGTAGGCAAGGTTGTAATGTAGACTGGGAGCCGTGAAAGGGAATCTGCAGGTAATGTTGGACCCATTCAAGGCCTGCTAACCTAGTTACAAAATTTAGCTTTTAGGGTAAGGGCAGTGATGCATTTTGATGAGGAGTGCCTTAATCAGGCTTGTGGTTTAGGAAGGACCCCTCTTGCCATAGTGTAGAGGATAGACTGGAAGAGGGCAACACAGACCACTTGGGAGGGAATTACAGCCATTCAGGTGAGACATCATGGAGTCCTCAGCTAGGGTAGAGTCAGTGGAGATGAGGAGAGGTGGGGATGAATTTGAGAAAGACTTAAGTAGAATTGGCAGAACTTGGAAGAATTGATATTGGGATGAAGGGAGAAGGAGTTTAGAGAGATAGCCAGATTTTTGGTTTGGACACCAGGGCTGGATAGCAATATAATTTTTCCTGAACATAGGGAGGGAAAGTTCAGTTTTAGACATGTGTGATGAGGATATCTGATGGGTTGTTGGATATACAGACCAGAAACTTTTGGAGCAAATATGCTGCTCAGTTTATGTGGGTGCTTGTGGGGCCAAGAGTGTTTACTGAAGCTATGAACCTTCTCTGGCAATGGCAAGTTATAGGAACTTTGTATTTCTTTTAAACACTTCTTTCAATTTGATTTTTCTGTGCCTTTTGTCAGTATTTTTGTCTAGAATGAGTTAAATGGGTGGGGGACAGTGACTCACGCCTGTAATCTCAGCATTTTGACAGGTGGATCACTTGAGTCCGGGAATCTGAGACCATTCCTGGGCAACATAGCAAGACGTTGTCTCTACAAAAGATAAAAAAAAAAAAAAAAAATTAACCAGGTGTAGTAGCTACCACATGCCTGTAGTCCCAGCTACTCAGGAGGCTGAGGTGGGAGGATCCCTTGGGTCCAGGAGTTGGAAACTGTGGTAAGTTGTGATCATGCCACTGCATTCCAGCCTGGGCAACAGAGTAAGACACTAATTACAGCAACAACAAAAGCTAAATGGATAGAATATGAACAGTATAAAGTTAATTATGAGTCATTAAAGTTTTTCTCTTTATCCGGTCCTCCTCACTCCCACTTTTAAAATGTTCACTTCCTAGTTTTCTCACTTTTCAAAAGGGATGGGTTGGACCCTTCAGTCTCTCCCAGCCTACCTGAGAATATAGTATAATTCTAAAAATCTAAGATTTGATTTCAGATTCAGTGAGGATAACTTGGCAGGTTAGCAAATTAAATATTCATTTTGAAGTAAGAAAACGTTTTGAACTTGATTTCAGTGGTGAATGTGGTTTTGGCATACACTATTTTATATGAGTTTCAAAATATACTTTTGGAACCCTAGATTTTTTTTTTTTTTTTTTTTGAGTTGGAGTCTCACTCTGTTGCCCAGACTGGAGTGCGGTGGCCGCTCCTGGCCACCGCAGCG